>NC_134827.1:102531150-102605419 GCF_004210375.1 Tachypleus tridentatus
AAGAGCACAATAGTGTTTTGGATAATTATTCTAGATGTCTCTACTTAGATAAAGATTAAAGATAAAACCGAAGAATCGGGTTAACCCCTACAGTGTGAGCATGACTAGACTCGTTTGGTGAACGTGTATTTCATATGTCAAAATGAAGTGAAACTCGTGTTTTGTGTAAGAGGGAATCTGGAAGAAAATGTTAGAGTGAAATGTGTATGTTAAAAATAGCCAAATTTATAAAAAAAATAAAAGAATAATAACCATGCTTATTATATTGTTTAGATAAAACCTGTTAAAATTTCTACGAAATAGCCAGTGTTCGAACTAACACGTTAAAATTATCAATAACCTTTTCCAATTCTACGTTAAAACAAGTTTGATTTTTCTTAAATATATTTTGGCAAGTGAGATAAAAGTGACACGAACATGGAATGGTTATATTGGGGGCACACCCATATGATAGCTTGAGTGTATCAACTACAAAGCCGAAGACACATTCATAACTGCTGAATTATTTTACGTTTCTTCATAAATCAATGATGGGGAATCTTGTCTCGGTATTTAAAATGGCTCAGATGTAGTTCAAAAATAAACCAACTTTTACACCGTTTTAAGGCTGCATATATCAGGTTTTGGTTTGCGTTCCGTTATTGCCAGAAGACAAAAATACGCTCTGTACTTTAAGCCGTGGATGCGTTATAAGAGCGGCGGTCAGATCACTTACTCGATTAAAATAGCCCACGAGTTGGTGGTAGGGTGTGTGAACTAATTACGTTCCTTTTGATTTGTCACTTAAAAAAATTAGTGACGATTAGCGCACGAAAGATCTTGGATAGCTTTGCACGATATTGGACAACTATTCGTACACTGCTTCATTACGAATATTACACGCGAAAGTTATTTGCTTCTATATTCAGAAGTGGTTATTTGAAAAACCAGTTTTTGCTTTTGTTATATATCTGATTTTGTAAATAATGTCCCTTCCTCAATTAGAATTATAACATATAGATCAGGCGATACTTTGTCTTTTCATACAAGATTTAGAGTAATTATGTAATACAAATGAAAATATGTAATTATTATTAATTAATCTGCCAGGCAATGGATAATGGCTACAATCCATCTAACATTCATATTGGCCTGAATCGAGTTGTTCAGCCGGAGATGATGTCAATGTGAGTAGGATCCTTTTAAAGGGTTAATTAATGTTGGGTGTATCAAAATGTTTCATGCTTATTTTTTCTTCCTATATTCTGATGTAAAAACCCTTTTGAAACGACAATGAAATAATCCAGTACTTGTTATTTTCCGAAATAGTTTCAAAGAGCATTCATCATGCTGTCTTTGTCACATGGTTACGTTGTTACTGTGTTTTACTATCAACTTAAAAGTAATTATATGCATGCTTAACGAGTGTTTTTATTTATATATAAAGGGCTAATATTATCCTAAAAATTAACCAACAATGTGTTATATTTATATTAATTGGGAAATGAAAATATTTAAAGAAATGTTAAACACACTTTTTAGTTAAATATGACGAAGTTTAAGGCTATAAAAAGTGTCAAAGTAATAATCCAATTTGTTATGGAGATCCAAATCAAATACTGGTATTAAATAAATTGTTTTCCTTTTTAGTAATATGTGGTTCGTTATTTCACATCATGACAAGATGAATGATCCACCAGTACATAATTTGGCATTTTCAATATTTGATATGCACTGTTTCCGATTTTAATATTTCGAAATGAGCAGTCAACATTTCAGATTCGAAGGAAGAACTTTAATAAAGAGTTTAGTTAACATTTCTTCCTAAAATAATGAATAGCAGCATCTAGTCGTCTTCAAATATATTCAGACAGTTGTATAACATCCACTGAAATTGCTATACATTCGTCTTTCCATAAAAGTTCTTTTGGCTTGCGTTTCGTATTCAGTGATGTTTACGTGGTTTGGTGGCACCATCGAAACACATAATGCATTTCAAATTATCTATTTCGTAATCGGGTATACGTCTTTTTTCAAAATTACGTTTTCCAGTCCAGTAAAGGGAAACTCGAAGAACAGTGATGAAATAAAAGCTACTATAAAGGTGAAGACCAGATTTCCAAAGATTAGGTACATCTGGAAATTAAAACAAAAAAAAGACCATCATTTCCTTGTATTAATATTAGCATTTTAAGTTTTACCGAATTTGCTCTAGAAGGATTTTGTGAATACCAAGAAATTTCCAAATTAGTGCTAACAATGTCAATAGAATGAATTATCGTCTATTAGAATTCCAGTTGTTTGATCAATGACGTATGTGTGATCTTACCATATAGCTGTATGTTGCGTCAACAGTTAATTCTTGTACACCGTAGAGGGCTGCTATGGCAACAGGATGAACGAGATACGCAGAATACGTGAGACGACTGAGAGGTATGAATGCCTTCCAGGATAAGAAAGTGGTGATAAACCCTGTAGCAGAGTTGATAAAAATGACAAATATTTCTAAGACTTAGTTACAAACAATAACTTTGATTTGTAAGAACATCTCTTGAATTGAAAGTTTAAGCTTTTAGTTCTTCCTTCGTGTGACATTATTTTCAACACACGTACGCAATTTTTTAATCTTATGAGTAATATAATCTGATTATCAGTGTGATAATTCTACAAGAAATATAAACAGAATGCTTTTAGTTTCTGTTTTGGGTATATGCACGCGAGTTGATTTCGTTGGCTCTGCGCTATAGACCTTCTGTCGGTATGGCGGATATAGTAGTCTGAAGAAATGCTCCGTTCATATATAACTGTTCTTTCTTTCTTTGTACTTTGTTAATTATGTGAAAACCACTACTTGAGTTTTTGTTGTGTTTATTTTAATTATATATTTCTGGCAGTATTCACTTATTCTGTTTAGTTGTGGTTCTATATTTCTAGCTGCTATTGATGTTGAGCGCTTTTCCAGACTGCAACGTCATCAGCGAATTGTGACGAGTATCCATGATTTGGGGTCGTTCAGAGGCATATTAACATACATTATGAAAAGGATATGGCTAACCACCACACCCTAAGGGACGCTAGCCTCTGGAGTAAATAACTAATAGAAGGTTCCCTCAACATTTATCCAGCATTTTTTGTTTTAAAAAAGTTTGAGAGCCAGCGAATAATTCCACGCGATAGTCCCATTTCTGTCTTTCGGAACCGGAGACTGTTGTGCCATACAGTGTTGAACGCTTTCTCTGTATCAAGAAAGCATGCGACAGTGCGATAGACTCGTAGTTGGATGGTTCTTAGTTCGAAGCTGGTACTATCACCACTGTTGGTGTTCTTGAGCAAGACGCTTTACCCCATTGTTTCAGTCTACCCAACTTAGGGTTAACCTTAGATGAATTGTTTTTCTCGTCCATGGTAGAAGGGGACGTGTCAGGATTGTCATCCGCTTGTGTCAAGTAAGTGAAACTCGACACCGGCTCCAATGTGTCCTCTCAACATGGTGGGAATTTGACCTAGACCAATTCCATTGAGTATAAAGTTTCATATTACAAGTGTCTTGCTCAAGTCACGTGTGTGTTTGAGTATTTATGTAAACTGGTGCACAACTACCTTGACTTTCAACCTAATACTCACCTCCGTAACCAACTGTACATGCAAAGGTCAACCAGGCAAGTCCAACAGCCCAAACTGTTCGTGCTAGAGCACTGTACATGGCAGAGGCCAGGTTGGAGGGGAGTTTTCCTTCATAAGCTGGCCACATTCCGTAAAGAACTAAGGTATTGCATACAATTGCCAAAGACCATCCGAGTAACGAATACCTCTGGAAAAAAATATTAACAATATATATATGTAACTGATATTTTTTGTCGTTGTTGCTTACTAACGTTTATTTAAACGTAATTGTATATGGTTCCCTTAACATATTAACTAGTAAGTTACAAGGTTAAATTTATTTTAAAAAGTTGCAGTTTTATTCATTTTTTAAGATCACAATATAAAACCTAATTAAATAAATAACTGATATAAATTCAACTGTATGCCCATTGAAATAATTGGCAATTGCATTTTTGAAACTTAGACCCATTTTTAAGCAACGATTTTGAATAAATATTTGTAATTGTGGCAACTTGAAATAAAAGAGTATTATAACATAGCACAACGAGTCCAAAGTTTCGAATGTTGATAGTAGTGGGATGTTTAGGTAAAGATATTTTTTTTAAACGCAGATGAAAAATGACTGTTATGTTTGTGTACCAAATAATGATAAAATAACTTTCTTTAAAAAAATCATAAATTTATAACTATAAACAAACAAGACATTTTCGATACACTCTAAGCCTTATTCGACACTGATAAATTAGGGACAGCTATCGCAGATAGCCCTCGTGTAGCTTTGCGCGAAATTCAAAACAAACCAAGTTTTGATTAAGTTATTTTGATACTATTTCTACAACAAGTAAACAACCATGTAACAAATAACATAGAATTATACAAACCATATTTTCCAATCAATACCATTAACAATAACACTAATGAATATAATGCTCACCAAAAAACTCACATTAACTGAACTCAAACAAGCAATCAAGACTTCAAAAAAACAAATCACCAGGAAATGATGGCATACAAACAATTCACCTCAAATAAGGCACTCCGAAAGTATTTGACCACTTATTAGCTATATTCAATTTATCTTTCTACTCTGGATACATCCCAGTTTCTTGGAACCAAGCTAATATATTAACGTTCCACAATGAGGGTGAACCAGCTAAAAAGCCAAACAGTTATCGACCAATCAGCCTGACCACCTGTGTGGGTAAAATTCTTGAACGAATAAAAAGTAATAGACTCTCCATATTTTTGGAGATTACTTCAAAATTAGCAGAGGAACAAAACGGGTTTAGAAAATTTAGAAAAACAACAGATCATTTAATTAGATTAACTGAAACAATAATAAATAGTTTTAATGAAAAAAGAATCGCTGACATTCGACACTGTATGGCACAATGGTCTTCGGTTCCGTATGTACGAAATGGGACTACCGCGAGGAATTATTGGCTGGTTATCTAACATTTTGTAAAATGGAAAATGCAGAGTAAACGTAAAGGGAACTTTCTTGGAGTTCTTCACTCCAGAAGCTGGTGTCCATCAAGATGGGGTGGTTAGTCCTATTCTCGTTATCGTGTATGTGAAAAATGTGCCACTTAAAGACCGAAATCATGGATATTCGTCACAGTTCGCTGATAATGTAGCAATTTGGAAAAGTGCCCCTACACCAGAAATTGCAGCCACTAACTTACAACCTCAAGTAAACAGATTAAGTGAATACTGCCAAAAATATAAATTAAAATAAATCCAGACTGTTACATCTGCAAAATTTTAGGACTAACATACGATTTTAAACTTACCTGGATAAAACATGTAAATAACATAAAAACTAAAATGTGGCGAAGAATAAACTATGCCAGAAGTCTAACTGGTAAAAATTATGGAACAACACCTGAAAACATTAAAATATACAAAACATATATTAGACCAGTAGTAGATTATGCAGCTCCTGCATGGATTAATGCAAGTGAAAAACAACTGCCAACCAAACGATAATCATTACAAAATACATTAATTACGACAGAATATAGAGTATTTAAAACCACCTCCTCAAAGTTTATGCATAAATACTCAAATACACAAACATACCAGATAGGTTTCTACATAGTACAATAAAATATTTCGATAAAAATGAACTGTTATGCGAACTAGACAGGTTGCATATATGATGAAAAGAGAGCGAAACACCTCTCCCTAATTAATTTATATATTAGATCATAAAGTTAAACTTCAGTAAAATAATAATAAAATATATATACACGCATATTATATATAAAACAATAATATAAAAATAATAAATTAATGCTGATATAAAACAGGCCACCTATGATCTCGACTCGGTGAATCTGAAAGTACAATATACATGGGCATTGCCCTGAACAGGGCCTGAGTACTGTTCATCACTCTGGCCCTCATGTACTAACTTTAAATATACTAAGCAGTCCACCCAAACAATGAAAAGGAAGGAGGAAGAGGTCTAGTGTACCTGACCCTCCCGGGTATACAAAATTTATACACCTAAACACATAGAGATAGTTATTATGATAATTATTCTGCATTAGCGTTCTTTGAAGAAACTGGATTTTTCATGCTAGATTTCTTTCTATCAGCCCAAGAGTTGGCTACTCTTTTACCATCGAATAGTGGAGTTGACCCTCACATACAACGCCCCACGGCTGAAAGGGCGAGAATGTTTGGTGTGAGGGGGATTCGAACCCGTGGATTGCGAGCGCCTTAACCACCTGGCCATGCTTTAATTAAAGACATAATAAAATTTATCCACTTTCAACCAAACTTGCATTTCAGTAAAATATCATTACAGCATGTAATAAAATATTGGAGAAAACTAAAACGTCTATTTAAAAAAAATACGGAATTTATTAAAATTGAAGTAAGACTTGGGTAAGTTTTAAGTCACAGGTTTATTAAATGAAAACAATATTTTTAGCACACAATAAATATTTTAAAATGAGATTCTTCCCAGTCTCAAAATATTTACTCTGCAATTTACTGTATGGAGATGAAATCCTTGAGATTGACAAGATATCGCACATCCCAGGTTTTAAACTATTTTCGTTAGTATTACTGTGTTATCCCTACGAAGTAAATTATCAAGTAAATGGTTTAATTGTATTTTGAGGTTGAGGACTGTTTTACTTGTAACTATTTATTGTGTACTAATAAACGCTTATTTATTTTAGCAACCATGGTGTGCAACATATTAATTATAATAATAGTCACATTTTTGTCTTTAGTGAAAAGCGTATGCGCGTCCTCTTTATTTTAAGAGGTATAAAATAAAGGCGAAGGTAAGTATACTTAACACATTTTATGAAAAGTGTATCAAAGATTTTAATAATATCTAGTTATGTTGTAGAATAACATAAGTTTATATATTGAAAATATTAAGTAAGACAAAGTTTAGCTCTAACTAAACTAAAGAAAAAAACGTACATTACTTAGTGTTAATGTAACTTTTCTTTGAATGTAGGCCATATTAAATAAGGCTTAACTAATGTTAAGCCTAAGATAAATGGATTTGTAGAATTCAATGCCAGCGATTAGAAATATTTTGAAATTGAAAGTTGTGATACATCAACTTAATATTTGACATTCGTTTGCTGCCTGTTAAGTAAGGCAATTGGTCGTATAATTATCTCGGTTTAAGCCTGAATTAAAAAAACAAAACAAAAAGGAATATTGGTGGTCTCTACTAGTAGAGGCCGAAGAACCACATTGAAATACAATTAATGTCTTAAGCTACACACTTTCCGGCTATTGAGAAGCTCTCCTTTAATCTTTCTGTTAGTTCATATATATATACACATACATACACACGATAATGCATACCATATTTAAACTATATTAATACAATAATGTGTAGTTTATTACTTTAAATGTGAATGCCCGAAATGTTGTGCTGAAGGAATCAAGATACCCATTGATATCCGAGTGTCTGAATACCAAAGATATATTACTTTTTTGTATTGGCGTCCCACTTTGTATTGAGGGCAAAACTACCGAAACTATCTGCTGCCAACCTTAATTTTGAATTACTTACCTGAGGGAAGACAGTTGGTCAGTAGCAATCTATCACGCACCATCCGCTCAAAGAGACTGTCACTTATAACGCATTCACAGCTTAAAGTGCCGGGAATATTTTGTGGTATCGCAGATTTGAACCCGTTTCGCCATTTTTGAAATCCAGAGAAAAATATTGTGTTTTTTTTTAAAGTTAAATCACGTTAAGCCTTCCTTCTTTGTCCATTGCAGAGAATCAAACTCCGAACTTTAGCGTTGTATGTCCATAAACTTACCACTGACTCACAGGGGGGAAGGGATACCAAGATATAACAGAAATTATAAAACGGGTACATCAGCAGACGCCAAATATTATAGAGAAAATTACCATATCATGAACTTCTAACATATAAAAAGTCGTGAACGGGGATTGTAATATCAAGGGAAGAAAAATTGAAGAAGCCAATGTCGTCGCAACAAACACTGTCTTGCTACAATAATAAACTGTTCAAAAGATAATTCGCACATATATATTTAGTAAACAGTAAAAATTAACAATCATGATGCATGTTGGCCCTTAATTTTGAAGGATTATACCGTTCTAAACATATTTATTTTATATTTTTATCTAATATTTATAATTCAGGAAAGTTAGTGATTATAACGTTATTTTTTCAGTCCACTAGATAGCGCTACCTGGCAGTTAAATTGTTTCAGGCTGACAACAGGCGAGTTAGGCCTACGCTTCCGCAAATTGTGCATGGTGATACGAGGACTGGGGTCAAAACCTCGCATTAATTAAACAAAGTGTCGAAATCATCTGTCCATTTATTTTATTTAACAAATTATGTTTGGTTTTTCACGCTACGTAAAGTAAAATTCTTCCAACCAATAGTGATACTTTCATTAAATATCTAATATTGTATGTGAAACTGAATAAATTAGGAACCTTACCGTTTTCAGCACAATTTTTCTTCCAGTCCGAAATAATATGTATCCTAGTGCCATACCCACTAGGTAAGGACCCATTCTACAGTATGGTTTGATGTACACCATGGAGGAGTAGTTGTTTACCACAGTTTCAGGGCTGGAAAATAAGTTCGTTAAGTTAATAGAATTAAAGCAATGCATGATTGACAAATACAGTTCAGTCACTACTAATGTTCTGTATCGTACTGGAAATAAGAGTTGTTTTTGTTAACAAAGATGTCTGACAGATTTTCAGTAATAAAATTGACTACTAATTTTTTTTCCGCTGTTCTATGAATATTGTCCACCATGGGGTGTAATTAATGCTGAATATCCGAGTCAACTGAATATTTTATTATCCGACGTTTCGTTTTCAAGGCGTGTGATGACTCATCCAGCTCACGAAACTAAGTACTTTTTTGTATTGAAAATAGTGGACTGACTAGTAGAAGTCAGTATTCTAATTAAAGCGTATGTACTTAAGTGTCCAGTAATGTCCTATACTTAGTAAGACGTGTGTAACCAATAAAAAACACACGTATATATTTACAGAACTTGAAATAGTTGTTGAAACGATGAGTAAACGGGTTCAATTACCTCGACCATTGGAAAAGTTAAAAATTCAATGAGATACTGGATGTCTCATTAATGTTATATATGTTTGCAATTGAGTCACAATGACGACAGAAGTTCTAGTCGTTTCTTATGAACATATTATTTTGTAATGTTGAATAGTGTAAATCACAAAGCCATGCAATGGACTGTTTGTACTCTGCCCACCACGGGCGTCGTAAGCTTACCACCGAACCATTAGAAGAAGTCGTAATTTTTCATTAACGTGTAAGAAGCGGGTTAGTCTTCCATAAATATGTGGTCGGTTATTTGACAATGAGAAATCGTTGTCTTTATACTTTTTGATTAAAAAATATTGTCATTATTTTTATATTATTTATCCCTTGCTTGCATTTATATATTGGTCAAACTGTAGTTAGCAAATAGTACTGAGTTCTCTTTTACTTATTTATGAAATTCGCTTCGGAGGGCCCCACAAGTCTTTAATCCGGCCCTACACTCGGAGGGCCCCACAAGTCTCTAATCCGGCCCCAGTGTAGATATCAAAATTTTGGTTAATGAAACCTCTTCCATATAACAGATTGATGTGAAAATGTATGTGTCGGTAGAAATCATATTAAAATTCTGAAAATGTTACATGATAAACTAGTATTTTTGCTAATAATAAGAGTTTAATACATTATTTTGAAAATACAATTCATGACACCCACTGCGCTGTAAATTCGCTGTGTGTCAGATTTACAATTTAACATCCTTTGTTGCTTGGCAGGTAGTGTAATGCAACTAATATTTGATCACTTTTGGAAGGAATTTGCAACAGCTCTTTGCAATACAAATATTTCACTCTCAGATCATAACTTGCAACAATCTAATATAAAATTTTCACACTCAGATCATGATTTGCAACAGTCTAATACAAAATTTTCACACTCAGATCATGATTTGCAACAGTCTAATACAAAATTTTCACACTCAGATCATGATTTGCAACAGTCTAATACAAAATTTTCACACTCAGATCATGATTTGCAACAGTCTAATATAAAATTTTCACACTCAGATCATGATTTGCAACAGTCTAATACAAAATTTTCACACTCAGATCATGATTTGCAACAGTCTAATACAAAATTTTCACACTCAGATCATGATTTGCAACAATCTATTACAAATATTTCACATTCGGATCATAATTTACAATAATCCAATACAAAAGTTCACACTCAGATCATAAATTTGCAACAATCTAATACAAACATTTCACACTCAGATCATGATTTTCAACAATCTAACACAAAATTTTCACACTCAGATCATAATTTGCAACAATCTGATAGAACATTTCAAATACACATCGTAATTCCTAAAGATTTGCGATATTTTTATATCTCTTGTACTTAGTAACATTGAAAAACAAACGAATATATATCAACTTAAAGAACGAAAACGACCAAAAAGACCTGTAACAATTGTATACTAACCACGGTGAGCAAAGTGCGGTGTCTTCTGACAAGTGAACAACACAAAGGTAAAGGGAAAAATCTGTCTATTTTTATTGACAAAATAGACTATGGATAACTAGTGAGCATTATAAATTGTAATGTAACTACATTGCAGGATTATTGCCAAGGCGTACGATCGTCTGATAGTATGGCTGTATGTGGCTGCATAGACTGTAATGACATGTTAAGGCTCAAGAATCCTATAAACTCTTATAAAAGTGGTTGGGATAGAAACCACTTCAAATCTGACATCAAGTGAATAAGAGTATTCCCTTTATGTGGGTTCCTTCAGTCCAGTAGAGATCTTCAGTAAGGTGCAGAGGACATCAGAAGGACAAGGGCTCATTGCTAAAAAGTAGCATTTTTCGAGAATTATAAGGCAACACTTTGGGGGTGTAGGTGTTGGGAAGGCTATGGGAGCCTGGAGTTGCCTCTAGTATACATAAGGTAGAAAGTCATAAGAATTAAAAGTTTGTTTTTTATTTCTATCAATCCAGTCTTATAAACACTTTTAAAATCTAAAACTAAACAGCGTTCTTCCGTACTTACACCAAACAGCACATCACAGTTGTTTTAGCCGCAGCAGAGCTGCTCATAAAACGGCTTTGAGTTGTTTAGTTTGTTTACTAGACCAAAAGGCTTAAATTCAAATTCGTTGGCAAGACGCAATGATAATCTGTTCGATGACGGGCAGAGAAACAATACTGGGTTGTTTTACATTTACAATAAAGTTTGTTTGGGAACAAATAAAGCGTCGGGTTCAAGTTAGCCAATTGTATTGGACATCTACAAGAAATCGATATTATTCTTATTACTGACTGGTACAAGAAGATTCTCGTATATCATTTGACTCCAAGAGGAGCAAGAATTAGACAATGATTCGTCTGCCACCAAGAAATTGCGTCGACAGATGCAGCAAATGTGGTGAAACGATACCTGGATAAAAAAGGGAACTGGTGGAATATTTTCATCCATGGTTTGGTCTGAACAAATTCTTGATATCAGTATTTTTAAGGCTATGTGAGTTTATATGGAAACTAAAAATATCAAAAATCTTCCAGTTAACATAAGTGAATTATGAGGATGCATGCTACTTTAAACAATATTTCACAATAATAATACCATACCTTGACAAACGTATGGTGACATTATAAAGAAGCGTGCTGCTCAATTTAAATCATATATAAAATACTAATATATATACAATATTTTTATTCTTTTTTTTTGTATGTTCTGGAATGATCTGGTACTAACGATAAATTTACAAATTTTGACGCTTCATTAATAATAGTTTCGAAATGATTTCTTGTATGATTCTACTTCCGTTATAATAAAACTACATATAGTTTTATTATATTTTCAAAAACTAAACCTTATTAATCAGGTTCTTACGTATAAGTGATAAATTGATCCATGATTGGCCGCGCGACACATTTTAAGGAAGATGCTGGAACTTAGGTTTTTTGGAAACTGTTTTCCTTTATTTTCGTTAAATAATACAGCAAAAATTAATTACCTTAAAACTACTGAAAATATTACAGCGTAGTAAATAATTATGACCTAATTTTTAAACAGTTTGGTAAGATGGTTGTTTAAGAAACGTTTTCCTTGTTCTTATCTGATTTGCTTTTTTAAAGGTAATAATAAAATCGCCAAATACTCATTAGTTATAATTATATCTTTTTCTCCCGCCTTTACATTAAATTAGACAAGTGTTCCCTGTTCCTGGGAAAGTAAGGAACAGACAGTGAAGCAATGTATAGACTTACATGGCTTTGGTTATTAATGGAACAGGAGGCAAGTCTTGAGTAGCTGTAATGATACCAGTTAACACAGAAGTAGCTACAAAGAAAACCAGCCAGATGAGCGCTCCCCATCGGAGATCTCTGTTAAAAGATAATAATTAAGATAAAATAAATAAGTAACACTTACTAATAACATTCAGCTCGATACTTATTTACGGGAAATATTGTATGTGTTTATTCATTTAAATTACTTTTATGCAAAATATTGTAATACCAAACCGAGAGATCAAAGTTTCATTATTTAATTTAAGTAACAAAAGATGCAAATCTCCAGTCAAGTTTGGACTGGTTTGCCATTCTCAAGCGTTGCCTGCTGAAACTAGTTTCGTTTCACCGACAAAGAGTGGGATTAGCCATCACTTACAACACTCCCACGCCTGAAAGAACAAGCATGTTCAGTAATGGGGTTTCGAGTGAGTCAAGAGACATAACCAACAGGCTCTGTTGAAATTACTCGGGAGTGAATTTGTAGGGTATTTTATCTTTTGTTAATGTTTAATCATTTGTGAATTGTTGTACAAGTGTATTATAATTGTTTTTATCATCTTTAACTCTTACCCTAATGTTTAACTTTAGTTATTTCTAAATGTCTTAACAGAATCACAGCTTAATGTTATGTTTTATTAAAGTTGTATTATGGAATACTAGTCGTACCTGTAAAGTGGATAAATTATTAACGGAGTAACGAGATAAAACTGGAAATCCACAGCTGTATACCACGAATGGCTTAAACACTGAAAAGAAACAAGAATGAATGGATAACGCCTGTATATCGTCTTTCGCTGCAGAACATGAGAGTATTACAGAATGGTAGCTTTAATGAAGTGATTTTTCTATGCGTTTGTTAAGTCAACGCATCCAGCATTAGTTATCTACACTGCCTCTAACCAGTCTTCAAAGAAATACTATTCAGTAAACTGTTTGTGCATCGACACGTTGTTACATAATAAGTCGAAACATGACATTGTCGAAAACTGTTTTACCATTGACAACAAAACGAACATCACATTGTCGAACAGCATTCAATAAGCTGTCTGTCTCAACGTCGAACTTCGTATATCGAAATATTTGGTGACCGAACATTATATTTTATTATCAGAAATTGTAACGTTATCACATAAATACACAAATACACAAACACAAATTATGTTTAAAATGAATGTCTAACCAATTTAAAACATATACTCATATATATATAATATATACAATGCTGGAACTAACAGTGAATGAAATGAGTTTAAAATGCAGAAATTATGGGATCGCTTCCATCGTTGTGTTTATATCTCTAAAAGTATTAACACGAAGTGCATTATAATCATTTACATTTGTCATATGAAGTAGTATTAGATCTTAGCGTTTTTAACGCTATATTCTTTATGTGGTACATTTTTAAAAAGTGGTTTATAATTGTATTTCAACCACACTATGTCCATCGTATTCATCGCCTTCGACGCGTTTCGCTCAGTACCAGAGCTCATCAGTTCGATTGGAAAAAAGCTATTTATGTTTACCATGGATATGGCGGGCATGGAGTAGTTGAAATAATATTATAGGCTCTTCTTCTCGAAAAAAAAAAACACTGTACGAGACAGAGAGTCGATACCCTACAAATACTGTAGTGTCAAAGATACAGTAAACCTAAATTTACAGTTTTGTTACAAACATAAGTTATTATGATTACGCCTCTTCAAAAAAGGAGTTTACGCCGTAACAGTTGACGATCTCACCATATTGTTTGTGTCGATGAAATTCTGTAAGTAGAGGGCGTTTAACCACCAGTTTTTCTTGCACCAGGCGTCGTACATCTGGATGGTGTCAAGACACTCAGGACCTCCTACCAGATAACGCAAAAGCACAGCAGAAAAGGCAATGATGGCCATCATTAATGGTGTCATGCTATGAATTATATATATATAAATGTCAAATGCAACTTGCTTATTTACCTCTATTTTATGTATAAAGAAAAATGTTTAGAGCCATGTTGCGTTTTACCTTTTTCCAAACTACAAAAACTGTTATTTCCGATTTAACATTTTTACAACATTATTAAAAAAAAACAAACTGGCTTTTTGTATAAACAAAATAAATAGATCACAAATTATTCTTTCAAGCATACCAATTTAAGCTGAATTTAAATATAATTTAGCACAGATTCCTGTGTATTAAAAGGTTTTAGTGAAACCAAAACTACAAGAGTAAGTGGCTCCTAAACAGCTGTTTTGATTTATTGCTAAGTATTCGGTAAAACAAAATAAAAAAGCTATAACTTTGGCTAAATATGAAATGGAGAATGAACACAGAGAACACATTTGTCTAAGTATTATTTTTAGGTTAACTTTTAAATTGTTCTATCCCCCTGGTGACTCGGTGATAAACTTTAGAGCTCATAAAAAATGTTAAAATTTCGATGATCAATCTGAAGATATTAATGTCTATTACCTTGCTTTTCTCACAGACAAATGTGAGACAAAACACAAAGTTTTCGTGGACTCAGAAAGATAGCCCGATGTGGCTTTGCTATAAGAAAACACAAAATATTCACTTACCGCCAGTAACGATGAATGTAAAAAATGCCCAGTTGAAATTTTCCCTCTGATTTTTTTAGTTGTTTCAGTGTCAGAAATGTTACCAGGAACCCACTATAAAAATAGAAGAAATATATATATTTACATGTACAGATTCTTATGTTTATATAACGCTAAACACTTGTAAAAACAATAACTTTATGACAGCGACTCTTAAGCCTTGATAAAAGTTGCATCTTACCCGTTTAACCGACATATAACTTTTTTCTCTGATGTTTGTCACGTACAGTACCATGCACAGCCTTTTATGGCAACCCTAGCATACTGCAAGGATATTTAATAACAACGTTATATATAGCAGTTAAAAACTCCTATAATGGTATGATAATCTTATTGTAACATTAATTCTAAACACTAACGTGTTACTTAACTTGTAAGATATTCTCCTTGCAACAACACTTGTAAACATGAATGTGTTAAGTAACAATAATGGTATGTAGATGTCATCATAATATTATTCATTCAGAATAACTAGTTATCAGTGTTGGAATTCACTTTTACTATAATTGTGTCACATACAAGGGTTGAGTACGTTACATTAAAATTATTTTAAATATGCAATGAAGTCACGTGATGGCAACCCTAGCATACTGCAAGGATATTTAATAATAATAACAACGTTATATATAGCAGTTAAAAACTCCTATATATGTAAGGAGTTATTACTCTAAGTGGCCTTAGTGTTGGAACGGGATGTATCAGAACTACATTTTGACATTGGAGTTTGGTAGCTAGTGTAATCTTATCAAAAATAATAATAATCGCTTTTGGAAAGAGTATGTAGCAAATGTTCATACACTGAAGCCATAAAGATGTGTCCAAATCGAGAATTTGGAATTTCTAAGAGAGAGGTATTCCTTCTATTTTATGGCACTGAAAATAAAGGAAAATCAATCAACTTGGGGTACCAGGACTACCTAGGAATAGACCTAAAACAGCTCGTATTTCGCCTGTGGTAAGCAAGTGCGGTGTCTTGTAACAGATGGAAAAAAGCAAAACAATAATAAAGGTAGTGGTAAAAATCGTCCACATGCCCAACAGTATACGCAACATAATCAAGAGTCGTATTTATTTGGAAAAACGCTACAAGTCAAGAGTACCCAGGCAGCTGCCACCGATGTACCTGTTCAACGATGGTATACCTTAAGCAACTAGCAAATAAAAACAAGTATTCGTACTATTCCATACGAAGACGTTCATGCCAAGTCGCCGGAGGCGGCGCTTATGTACTGTGCGATCAAACTATTGAAACCTCCGCCAAGAAACAGTCATCCTCGTACACGAGATGGATTACGAAAAGCATGCAGAAAGAAAGTTATGTTCTTTGGCCCTAATAGTCTTAGGATGGAGCCTTTTGTTACGAAAACTGCAATGCATGGTCTTTTTTTTTAATGTTGTTTCTTGGTTGGCGAGCATAAAGCTACACAAAGGGCAGTTTGTGCTGTGTGAACCACGAGTATCGAAACTCGGTTTTCTAGCATCATAAGTCCCAAGGCTTACCGTTGGGCCACTAGGTCATTATCATGATGCACAGTCATCAGATGGAGCATGGTGAGTCGTGACGACATAGACTGTAATGACGTGTTAAGGCTCAAAAATCGTATTAACATAACGTCTTCAACTTCTATATTTAAATTAAAATGTCTCTAACGGTTATATTTAATAGAGTACGTTAATTCACAATGGCTTCTAGGTTTGCTTACGATGGTTAGTTTGAAGATAGAGGGGAAGGACAGTCAGTAAGATTTGTACAGCTGAATTATATTTCGTACAAAACACTCGTAACCTGAAGGTCGCGGGTTTGAATCCCCGTCGCACCAAACATGCACTTTCTGCTATATGGCGTTATAATGTTCGGTAATTCCCACTATCAGTTGGTAAAAGAGTAGCCCAATAGTTGGTGATGGGTAGTGATGACTACCTACCTTCCCTCCAATCTTACACTGGTAAATTAGGAACGACTATCGCAGATAGCCATTGTTTAGCTTTGCATGAAAATTCAAAACAAACTCGTACAAGTCAGGCCTAGTAGTTAGCGTGCCCGGACTACAAATCGTGGGTTTCGTGTTCCACACTTCCTGCTATAAAAGTGGCAGTTAAATCCAACTATTCACTCAGACGAGAGCAACCCAAGAGTTAGTGATGGTTTTTGTTGACTGGATGTTTTCCATTTAACTTATCGGTTCAAAATTCCCAGATAACTCTTTGCGTAACTAAACATTATGCGAACATCCCGAAACAACCGAACTCAAACAAGTTAGTGTAATCTTTTAAAATGAAGGATTACGTACAGTTGAATTGGAATCGTAGTAAACAGAGAGTCGCAGGTGAACGGCTTAAGTGGTCTGGGATAATTACAGTAAAATAAACTTCAAATAACAGAGAAAAAACAATGAAATGTATAATGGACATTATTTTTCTCTGCCTCTATTTGCTTTCTTTCGTTTATATTGCTCTGATAGTAGAAATACACAAACTACATGAAAAACAATACCAAAGTAAAATAACAACACAATACTAAATCTAACCCGTGACTGAAAGTTAAAAAACAAAGAAACACCGATGAAGGTAAAACGAAAAATTATTCACTCTGTTTGTTTCCACCAATTATGTACAAGACTGTAAGTTCACCATTCTGTTTTCCCCGTGGGTAAGTTGAGTCAACAATCTGAAACAGCTAACTTCCAACTCGCTAGATCTAAACAGTCCGGTGGGAACACAGAGACGGCCAAAATGTGGCGATAATTTCTGAGAAAACATCTCATTTTTTGGCAACTTAGGTGGCTGACTTATAGAGATAACTAAGTCTGAAAATAATAGACGAATTTTGAATAGTTTAGAAAGCAAGTCATAGAAGGGTGTATCATATTAATGTGTGGTGAATGTTGACAAACTAATTAACTTACCTCATAAAAAAAGAACGTGTCCACGGACAAAGTTCCATTTACTAATGGCTGAAGCCAAAGCGACTGAGCAATATTTCCAATGCCTATAGTAGATTCTACATCAGGAAGGAAAATAACGTTTTTTAAGAACTAGTGATATTAAGTTTAAGCAAGATTATTTTAATTTATTTTAGTAGTTTTATGTTATCTGTTGCCAGCAATGCGCCATTCAATACGAAACGTTTTATATACATATATATATTTAGCTTTCTTTTACTCACCACTGGGAAGCGACATTTAACATTGTGATGAAACATTGCAATACGACTAGTCTAAACAATGTATTGAAAGATTAACACATGACTGGCCTTAACAATGTAATGAAACATTACAACACAAGTTATTTTAACAATGTGATGAAACACAACTGGTTTTAACAATAGAAAAAAAACACTACCATAGGGCTGGTTTTAACTAGTAGTTCATGCGTAGCATTTCGCATCGTTTAATCACCGAGAAATAAAAATCGCTTTCTCTAGTTTGGCATTGTTGGTACATTATAGGGGTAATGGTCAAATTCCGCTTTTCAGCCACACAAAAGTTGCTCAAGAGTTGGTGGTAAGCGCTACTAACTAGCTGTTTTTTCCTTTAGTTTATAATTTCAAAATTAGGGATATATAACGCTGGAAACTGTCCAGTCGCTTAAAGAAAGAAACAAAACCTTACATTCCCTCTCCTTCTAAATCATTAGAGTATCCAGAAATATTCATTATCACATTATTAGGCATCTTCCTTTTTGAAAAGCACATTAGATAGGTTAGAAGTGATGTACTTAGAATGTGGTAAGTCTGTAATTTATATTTCTTGTATTTGCTGTGTTAAAAGGATCGTAGTCTGCCAGTTTGGAGTTATACGTCATACAATTTAACGTTTCTAGAAGTGCTATAGAGTAGTTTCATCATGTCCACCACCGTTCTTACGTAAGCAAACTATAAATAGTATGTCAGTTTACTAGCTTTTAAAACGTGAATACTCACTAAAGAAAAGCCACCGAAGAGCGAAAGAACAGGAATGTCCAATGATGATCCAACTAATAGTTAAAAAGCGAATCCCGTGTAACACATCAATAGACTCTTCTGCTCTCGACGTATTGAAAATCTTCCGGAGATTGTTCTTCAGAGATAAGATTACCAGAACTTGCTTCATTTTGTGTGTAACCCCTAATAAAAAGATGTGATATAAAAATATAACAATACTGTCTGTCTACATAACTACTTCGCAAGGTGTGGATGGATCTTCACAACAATTGGTATGGAGGTACATTAGGTCCATGTGGAGGGTACATACAAATTTTCAGTTTTGCGGTTTTTGTGGGCGTTATTTTTTAACCACTATTTCTCCTCCTGTGAATGAATCTTTATCAAATTTGGCATAAAGGCTTTATTGGTTCCATACAGAGGTACATGCGAATTAGTGGGTTCACATTTTGTGTTTTGCAGTTTTGTGAGTTTGTTGTTATTGTTGTTTTTACAATTACTTAAAAGAAGAAACAACTGTTATGTCCTAAGATAACCTTTCATTAACCATGAATTTCCACAACTTCTGTCTATAGGACGGGTATTGCAACAGATATAGAAAAACATTTCTCTGTTTTATGTTTTTTAAATGTAATAGTTATTTTCTTCAGAATCATCTATTGGACAACAATAACACTGTGTCATATATATTCATAGTAGTAATAGATTTGCCTTTCTGAATTTCCCTATCAAATTCAAGTTTTTCATTAATTTTCCATTATTCCCTTTAAAATTCAACTCTTCTATTAATATATTTTCCCTTAAAATTCGAGCTTTTCCGTTAATTATGCTGTATTTCCCTCTACAGTTTCAGCTCTTTCATTCGTTATATTCGTATATACAAAAAGTGTTTCAGTTGAGACGTGACACTGCTTTCTATAAAAGAATAAAACAAGCCATGGAATAAGAGGTTTTCAACTCTTGTGTACATAAGATAATCCTTTGGTTATATAATTATATATAATTTATAAAGCATGTAACAACAGTCCATTAAAATAACCTTCAAAATAAATAACGACAAGATATTTCTACTTTACTTACAATATACTGACTTACAAATCATGTCCTTAACCTCATATAGCACTCATTTTTCCCTGGTACAACATTTGTAGTATACGCCCCCTAGTGGCACAACGGTATGTCTGCAGACTGACCGCTAGAAGCCGGATTGTCCATTGTGTACCTTTGAGCTTATTGTCAAACACAAAAACAAATTAGAGGATATACGTGACCTTCCTTGAACTTTCGACGGTCTTATACAAGTTAAACGAGGCACGATCTCTTCACGAAAATTATATACCTATTGAGAGCGCTTTTGCAATATTACAGTTACACCTCAGCCAATAAAAGACCCCATTTTGAGACTTTTCATATCTTTCCAAATTCGTCCTTTTCCGTTATTTTCGTAGAATGGGAACCCAAAGTAAAACGTCATATAAGGTAATCAAATTGTTTATGTAAATTTATGTATATCTGTAAAAATGCATAGAACACTTAAGGAAACTGCTGGTGTGTCTTTAAAAAAAAAAAATAGATATATGTGATTATATTTTAGTTTATCAGATTTATAAATGCAGGTCAAACCTTGTAGTGAAAACTTTGATTTCAGAGATAAAGAGACGGTTTTGAATTCGTGCGTAAACACTACATGCTCCATGCACTTTCAGCTGGGGAGGATTTATAAATGTGACAGCTAATATTTTAGATGACCACTGCTTATATTCCCGGTCAGAGTCTCCAAATTAGGGACGAAGGAATGTAGCTCTATTATAAACCGAACATGATAACACATAAGTACAACTAGAAGAGTCGAACAGCTGTTTTAATTTTAAATAACACTTTATATCTTCGTTAACTAGACCCGACATCGCCAGGTGGTTAAGGCACTCGACTCATAATCTGAGGGTCGGGATTTCGAATCCCCGTCCCACCGTACATACTCGCCCTTTCAGTCATGGGGAAATTATAATGTGGCGGTCAATCCCACTATTCGTTGGTGAAAGAGTAGCCCAAGAGTTGGCGGTGGGTGGTGATGATTAATTACCTTCTCTCTAGTCTTACACTGCTAAATTAGGGACAGCTAGCGCAGATTACTTTGTGTAGCTTTGTACGTGGGCCT
Organism: Tachypleus tridentatus; assembly: GCF_004210375.1. Classification (NCBI taxonomy): domain Eukaryota; kingdom Metazoa; phylum Arthropoda; class Merostomata; order Xiphosura; family Limulidae; genus Tachypleus; species Tachypleus tridentatus. Next base: position 102,552,264 of record NC_134827.1, read on the forward strand.
GGCATGGCCAAGCGCGTAAGGCGTGCGACTCGTAATCCGAGGGTCGCGGGTTCGCGCCCGCGTCGCGTTAAACATGCTCGCCCTCCCAGCCGTGGGGGGCGTATAATGTGACGGTCAATCCCACTATTCGTTGGTAAAAGAGTAGCCCAAGAGTTGGCGGTGGGTCGTGATGACTAGCTGCCTTCCCTCTAGTCTTACACTGCTAAATTAGGGACGGCTAGCACAGATAGCCCTCGAGTAGCTTTGTGCGAAATTCCAAAACAAAACAAAAAACAGCTTTGCACGAAATTCAAAACAAACCAAACCGTTGACTATTTCATCCGAATCTTAAACAACCTAGTCGTTATTAGATGAATGTAAGTTTTAAGTGTTACAGGAACAATCCTTTTGAAATAGAAGTCTTTCAGCGACAAGTATGAAGGTTTATAACGTTAAAAATCGGGTTTCGATACCCGCGCTCGACAGAGCGCAAATAGCCCTTCGTGTCGTTGTTGTTGTTTTGAATTAAGCCGAAGCTACACAATGGGTTATCTGTGCTCTGCCAACCACTGGCATCGAAACCCGGTTTTAGCGTAGTTAGTCCGCAGATATACCGCTGAGCTACTGGGGGCAACTCCTTCTGTAGCTCTGTGTTTAACAATAGACAATCGATTTAAAGAAATTCAAATACAAATTTAATATTGGGCTCGTACCTCTAATATTATATTACTTACATATTTAAATGGTATTTTAAACTGTAAATACGTTTATTGGAAGAAATAAGTTTTTCTATAAAAATTTTAACTCAAGTATTTTTTTATTTCACAAAAACACAAACTGTCCTCCAAACACAGCAAACATGTGTGAACTAAAATATTTACACCGTGTTACTGAAGTGATTTTAACAACTTGTGTTTGTTTTTTAAGAACACAACTTTAACAGTGCTTGTTAAAACACTTGTATTTTCAAGTCGTCTTTTCATTACGCTTACGTAAATTGTATAAAGTTTAATCAATTAATTTAAATTGTATTAACTAACACGTTTGGTTTTTGAAAGTCCACGATGTGCTTATGTTTAATTTCAAACGTGTGTTGACTTTACTCACCAAACTTTTGTTGTGTTATTTTACACTTTGACACCTTGGGTTCATTTATGTTTACATATGTATATACCTAAATTATCTTCTAGTTCACGTGCAACTTTGGATGATGGGTTCACATTTGGCGCTTCAGCCTCTTTCTTCTTCTTAAAGTTCGTTCGCTGGACAGTGTTAGAGAGTATGTCAAAGGTTGTGCCAAGGATGACTAGACCGATGAGTACCAGAAAAAGTGTCCTACAAAAGTACATACACAAGGTAGTGTTAAATATATAAGATAACAGAGTCATACAAATATATACATAAGGTAGCATAACATATACAATACAACAGTGACCTACAAAGGTCACGACATACGTTTCTTTTTACTCTGCACTGTTTATTTTCCTTTTAACCGAAACTCTTTGCACATAATTGAAAAGAATGAAGGGCCTTCTACACAATTAACAAAATATAATCGCGTTTTTTTTTTGTAAAAAATATCCGTTTAGTACGTGAAAATTTCACGTACAGAAATCTGGATAATCAAATAGACTGTTGATTTCATCGGAAGACCACTGCAATTTGCGAATGAATTTTGCAAATCCATTTCGCGCTGTCAAATTCTGTATTCGTAAAAATGTAACGTTTGCTGTTTCCTCTTCTAGAACTAGATGTACTTTCTGCTGTTTCCTAGATGTACTTTCGCACTGTTCCCGGAAGTGTTTTGTTACAAAAGTAAATAAAACCATAATTAAAGTAGCATATGTTTTATTTCGCACTTTTGAAGTTCATGTGTCACGCTGTGTTTTAACCTACATGGTGCATACTTTTTCTCGTGATTCATGACATGCGCACGTTTTACTGACGTCATTTTAATGACTACTGACTGACAGACAGGTTGTTTGTTTCGAATTTCGCGCAAAGCTACTCGAGGGCTATCTGCGCTAGCCGTCCCTAATTTAGCAGTGTAAGACTAGAGGGAGAGCAGCTAGTTTTCACTACCCACCACCAACTCTTGAGCTACTCTTTTACCAACGAATAGTGGAATTTAACGTCACATTATAATGCCCTCACGGCTGAAAAGGTGAGCATGTTTGGTGCGACGGGGATGCAAACCCGCGACCCTCAGATTACGAGTCGCACGTCTAAACCCACCTGGCCATGCCGGGCCCTGACAGACAGACAACCCACAACCGTATAGTAATGCGAGTGGGTAAAAAACATGTTACACCTCCAGTGAGCCTTCGTCTTCTTTTCGGAGTAATTAAAGATATGGACTAAATTGTTTTCGAAAGACATTTTTACATATTATTTATACATTAAACTGCTCGATGGCCTATAGATTTGTGTGTTACAAAATCCGAAGAACCACATGGATTCTACAAAAGAAAAATTAATAAAAATACCATTAATATTATAATCATCCTAATGAATTACTAGCGAATTCCCTAGTGTGGTTAGTTTCATCCGATATTTGTGGGCAGTGTTTTTGCACTATTTTGTAACCGAAAAAAAACTGAAAATAATTGAAGATTATGCAACGTGTGGATCTACTGGTGCCAAACACTATAACAACAAACTGGTAATTTGAGGGTTACAAATTCAGGATTTTGATTAGTCTCTAAGCATATGACAGACTTTGAACTGCAGTTGGAAACAAAAGTCCCTTGTTTATTAATTTTTCTCCTTACCCTGTATTATAATTTTGAGTGATAGCCTAAAGTAGAATTTCCGTGATATTTTATCATAAATCTAGAAAAGACCCGAGTAACCAACAAATCTGACATACTGTCTACTTTTGTGAAGTCGACATTTACTAAGTCACGTTGAGACTGACGCCAACCCTAGATAATGTGGAATTGTAATTTTGTAAGTAAATTATAGCTTAGGAATTAAAGCTTTTAAGTTTTGCAACCGAAGCAATCATTGTATTGAATAACTTTAAAAAACATGGTCAAAAATTAAATTTAATAAACCCTTAAATATAAATATCTATATGCACCAGTTTGAAACACTTTTAGAATAAGCTATATATGCGATAATCTATAGGTGAGACTTAAATTTTTTATTCAAATGGAATATGTTTAGATGTAGTGAAACTGTCTGTTATATGTCCGTGCAACTACTTCGCATGGGGCTCGGCATGGCCAGGTGGGTTAAGGCGTTCGACTCGTAATCTGAGGGTTGCGAAATTTCAAACGAACCAAACCTAATCTTATACTGCTAAATTAGGTATAGCTAACGCAGAAAGCCCTTGTATAGTTTCGCGCGAAATTCGAAACAAACCAACTAATCCGTAGAACGGACGTGTTTTTCTTGGTGTATATATAACCTAAATTTCCAGTCAACACAAATACACACCAAGAAAAAACAAAAGACTGGAGCACTCATCAACTGATAAAACATATCACTGTAACAGAAGTCGTAACTGCCATTACCAACACAAAAAAAAACAAAGCCCCTGGAGAAGATGGTATTCAAGCTATCCTCCTAAAACAAGGCACTCAGAGATTATATGAACACCTAACAGCGTTATTTAATCTCTCACTATCAGCAGGATATATCCCGTTTCTTGGAAGGAAGCAATAATATTAATGTTCCAGAAAGAAGGAAAGCCAGCGAATAAACCAAACAACTACCGCCCGATTAGCTTAACCAGTTGTATTGGCAGTATTAGAGAGGATAATTAGTAATCGTCTGTCAGTTTACTTAGAAGAAAATTCAAAATTAGTTTGACTGTGTGGGTATTTGGGTATTGATGTTGTTAAATACCCAGGAGGGTCAGGTACATTTGACCTCTTCCTCCCCTCCCGAACGATTATAGCGTCTGTCTTTAGGGTTTTTTTTTTGTTTTTTTTTTTAAAGCTTTGGGCCAGAGTAAAAGTATAACATCATACTCAGGTCCATTTCAGGGCTCAGTCCATGCATGGACGAACAAGAAGTTTTTTTTTTTTTTTTTTGTATTTTCATATATATATATATTTTTTTTTTTTTTCTCCTTTTTCTCGATTGAGAGAATGCTACTACTACTTGTAGTAACACAAACACACAGAAAAGAAAGTAATAATAATTATTATTATTCAATACTTGAATAATAATTCAAAAAGAGAAGAAAATAAAAATAATAATAATGATTAAAAAAAGAAAATAATAATTATAAAAATAAAAAGAAACAAGGACTAAGTGTCTAGTGCATAGTGGCCAGCTTGTGTTACATTTCTTAAATATATGTTAAAAGGGGAGAGGTATTTAGTACCATTTACATCATGTACGTGATATCTGTCGAGATCACACATTAAGTCATTTTTGTGCCAATTCTTATTGAAATATTTTAGAGAATTATGCAAGAGTCTTTCAGCTATTGTATCTATGTTTGCATACTTGTGCATGAATGTGGTTGAGGTGCTACGTGGTACTTTGTATGCTGAAGTTAGTACAGAATTTTGTATACGTTGAAGTTTCTGTACATGTGTGGGTGCTATGTTAATCCAGGCAGGTGATGCATATTCTATTGTTGGTCTAATGTACGTTTTGTAGATTTTAAGTATGTTGTCTGGTGATGTTCCTTGGATTTTACCTGAAAGACTTCTTGCATAGTTTGCTCTTTTCCAGATTCGTATCAGTACATTTTTAATATGTGGTAGCCACGTTAATTTTGAGTCATAGGTTAGACCTAGAAATTTAGCAGAAGTAGCAGTCAGTAAAAGTGATCCATTCATATAGAGTTTTGGTGGATCTTTTTTCAGCTTATTCAGTCTGCTGAATACTATGACTTGGGTTTTGGAATATTAACTTTGATTCTGTATTTCTGGCAGTATTCTTCGATGTTATTTAGGACTGGTTGTAGGTTCGTTGCTGCTATTGACGGAGTGGGGCACTTTTCCAGACTGCTACATCGTCAGCGAACTGTGATGCATAACCTAAATTTAGGTCCGACAGAGGCATATTACTCACGTACATGATAAATAATATAGGGCTAACAACCCCTCCTGCGGGACTCCTGCTTCGGGTGAAAAGGACCCTGAGTGGGCCCCATTTACATTTACTTTACACATTCTGTTATCCAGGAAGTTGGACAGCCAGCGAATAGTTTCCTGGGGTAATGCCATTTCAAGCAATCTATGTCTTAAGTTGTTATGCCACACTGTGTCAAATGCTTTCTCAATGTCGAGAAAGCAAGCTACAGTGCATTCTTTTTTTGTTGAAGCTGTCGGTAATTGATTCTGTAAGTCGAATCAGGTGGTCTGTAGTTTGGCGGTTTTTTCGAAATCCGTTTTGAATTTCTGGTAATTTTGAATTTTCTTCTAAGTAAACTGACAGACGATTACTAATTATCCTCTCTAATACTTTGCCAATACAACTGGTTAAGCTAATCGGGCGGTAGTTGTTTGGTTTATTCGCTGACTTTCCTTCTTTCTGGAACATTAATATTATTGCTTCCTTCCAAGAAACGGGGATATATCCAGTTGATAGTGAGAGATTAAATAACGCTGTTAGGTGTTCATATAATCTCTGAGTGCCTTGTTTTAGGAGGATAGCTTGAATACCATCTTCCAGGAGCTTTGTTTTTTGTGTTTTTAATAGCAGTTACTACTTCTGTAACAGTGATATGTTTTACCAGTTGATGAGTGCTCCACTCTTTTGTTTTTTCTTGGTGTGTAATATTGTTGACTGGAAATTTAGGTGTAAAAATGCTTCTGTTTTGGTCAATAAAGTTTGTGACTGTATTATAAAAGTATCTGTTCATGTCTGGTTCATGATGTGTTTTGAACGTGTTTTCTAGGTGTTTTTTAAATATCTCGGCTTTTCTGTGTTAGTGTATGCTGTTTCTCCATCCAGTTCCAGTGGTGGATATACTGTGTTTGTTGTTCCTGTGTTTGTAAATCTTTTCAAATGTGTCCAGAATTGTTTAGGATCAGTTTTATGATTTAGATCGGAACAGAAGGTGTCCCAGTTTTCTTGTTTCTGTTGTCTGATTAAGTTTCGTATTTTATTTCTTATTGTGTTTATCTGAGTTTTAAGTGTGGGGTTGCGATTTTGAATGTACTGTCTGCGGAGTATACGTCTGTTTTAATTAAGTGTATTATATCTTTATGTGGTTGCCATGAATGAGTTGTTGTGAAGTGTTTTGTTTCGGTATCGAACTGTTGGCTGCATGTTTTAGACACTCAGAGATGATATGACAGTATGCATCTATATCTGATGCGTCCGCGGCAATATGTAGTGCTTCTGGAGGTAAGGTTTCATTTAATATAGTTTGGAAAACTGGCCAATTAGCTTTTTTGTAGTTCAGTTGGTCTCTCACTATGGTTTTATTTAAGTGGGGGGTGAGATTGAAGATACACCAAACTGGAAGGTGATCACTATCTATATCGTGACCAACATGAAAATTTACGAATTTGCGACTCATATTTGACGAACACAGGCATAGGTCCAGTATTTCACTGGTGCCATGTGCGTAAGAGATATGTGTCGGTGTTGCATCGTTTAATAAAGTCATGTTTGATTCGTCCAGAAATTGATAAAGTAATTTGCCATTTGCGTTTGAGCAACGACAGTTGAATGCTATATGTTTACTGTTTAGGTCGCCGATAATAATAAGGTTACAGTTGCTATTATACAATATATTCAATAGATTTACATCTAACACTGTACTAGGCGAGCAGTAGATGCCCGCCACAGTAACGTCTGTCTGATTTTGCGTTTTTACATTAATAACTATAGATTCATTAGTGGAAGGGATAGTAAGTTCCTGAACTATAAGTTCAGTCTTATACAATAATAAAAGACCTCTGTTTGGATCTCTATTATCCTTCCTGTCATGTCTAATAGTAGAGTAGCCGTTTAATTTAAATCTATGGTAGTTATACAGAAGAGTTTCACTAATTATGATTACATCAGGTTTTATGGAGCTTGTTGTATCTTCAATCTCATGTTTCTTGGAAGCAAGAGCACCCTGGATATTGATGTGTAGAACTGTGAAGTTATCCATGTCTAGTAGAGTTTATGATGGAGGTTAAAATTTGCGGCAAGAACTTGTGTATGTTTTCCAATATGATTTTAACAATTATGTCTGTGAGACTGTTGGTGTTTGTGGGATTTGTATATTCTGCCATTATTTCCGAATTCAAAATTACCAGAAATTCAAAACGGATTTCGAAAAAAAACCGCCAAACTACAGACCACCTGATTCGACTTACCGAATCAATTACCGACAGCTTCAACAAAAAAGAATGCACTGTAGCTTGCTTTCTCGACATTGAGAAAGCATTTGACACAGTGTGGCATAATGGCTTACGTCATAGATTACTAGAAATGGCATTACCCCAGGAAACTATTCGCTGGCTGTCCAACTTCCTGGAAAACAGAATGTGTAAAGTAAATGTAAATGGGGCCCACTCAGGGTCCTTTTCACCCGAAGCAGGAGTCCCGCAGGGAGGGGTTGTTAGCCCTATATTATTTATCATGTACGTGAGTAATATGCCTCTGTCGGACCTAAATTTAGGTTATGCATCACAGTTCGCTGACGATGTAGCAGTCTGGAAAAGTGCCCCCACTCCGTCAATAGCAACAACGAACCTACAACCAGTCCTAAATAACATCGAAGAATACTGCCAGAAATACAGAATCAAAATCAATATTCCAAAACCCAAGTCTTATTGTTCAGCAGACTGAATAAGCTGAAAAAAAGATCCACCAAAACTCTATATGAATGGATCACTTTTACTGACTGCTACTTCTGCTAAATTTCTAGGTATAACCTATGATTCAAAATTAACGTGGTTACCACATATTAAAAATGTACTGATACGAATCTGGAAAAGAGCAAACTATGCAAGAAGTCTTTCAGGTAAAATCCAAGGAACATCACCAGACAACATACTTAAAATCTACAAAACGTACATTAGACCAACAATAGAATATGCATCACCTGCCTGGATTAACATAGCACCCACACATGTACAGAAACTTCAACGTATACAAAATTCAGTACTAACTTCAGCATATAAAGTACCACGTAGCACCTCAACCACATTCATGCACAAGTATGCAAACATAGACACAATATCTGAAAGACTCTTGCATAATTCTCTAAAATATTTCAATAAGAATTGGCATAAAAATGACTTAATGTGTGATCTCGACAGATATCACGTACATGATGTAAATAGTCCTAAATACGTTTAACATATATTTAAGAAATGTAACATGAGCTGGCCAATATGCACTAGACACTTAGTCCTTGTTTCTTTTTATTATTATAATTATTTTTTATCATTATTTTTTTTTCTCTCTCTTTTTGAATTATTATTCAAGTATTGGATAATAATAATTATTATTACTTCCTCTTTTTTGTGTGTATGTGTGTGCGTTACTACAAGTAGTAGAAGCATTCTCTCTATCGAGAAAAAGGAGAAAAATACAAAAAAAAAAAACTTGTTCGTCCATGCATGGACTGAGCCCTGAAATGGGCCTGAGTATGATGTTATACTTTTACTCTGGCCCAAAGCTTAAAAAAAAAACAAAAAAAACACCTAAAAACAGAAGCTATAATCGTTCGGGAGGGAGGAAGAGGTCAAATGTACCTGACCCTCCTGGGTATTTAACAACATCAATACCCAAATACCTACACAGTGAAACTTGGAACGGACGTGTGGCCTTTAAACATCCTCAGGGGTCTCAGAGTTCACTTTGATCAGTCATAAGCCAAACATAATATATTTAAATAAGATAAGCAACATGTGAAACAAAACTTTAGGTTACAGGTAATTTTCTAATTCGATAAGTGCCCACCACTGTTCTAAAAAGTGTTTATTAAACACTTACATGACTACAATGGCTGCATCATCATCAAATAATTTGTTTTCCTTCGTGTAACAATGAGATATTGTTGCTGTCCAATCACTTGACACTTGTTGCAAAGCTTGAAATAATTAAGATTTTGTTAATTATGATTTTCACTTTAAACATTCACTAATTAAGTTAAGTAAGGAAGACTAAATTTACTTGCTTTATTACAGATTAATAAAAAATTACAATTAAAATATTATTTAGGTTTATGAAGTTTTATGAAACAAAAAGGGAAAAACAAGTTGGGAAAAAATGAAATTATAGCTATTATCCTGTTAAGGAAATTATAGCTATTATTCTGTTAATAAGTAAAAATTAATTTTGTTACAAGTTACAGCTTTTCTAAAGAATAGTATTTTTTTTAGAACAGATACGCTTCGATCACTGGTTAGCCATTCTCAAGTACATCAGTGATCGAAACGTGGCTGTTCTAAAAAATTATCATTCTTTATTGTAAAAACTGTAACTTATATTACATGAATAAAAACATATAAATACTAAAACTGTACTAATTTCTAACTTTTGTCTAAAAGACGTTTTGTGTTTTAATTCCAGAGACATAACGTTTATTCTTCATTAGACGTCTGAATAATTTTGAACAAAATAAATTTTGGATTTATCCACTTTCTTATCAGTGATCGGAATGAATCTGTTCTTAAAAAAATATTATTTCTTACTGTAAGAGCTATAACTTGTAATAAAATAATAATTATTATCAGTAAATAAACTCATTACGAAATATTTATCTTACTGAGTCGTACATTCACTAATTCTGTGCTCAAAACTCTTCCCTTACATAAAAAAGTCCATCTTCAAGATTTTACTGGTTAAAGTTTACGTACTACCATGAGAGTTGTGATTTTTGTTTTTGTTTCACTATTTTTGTATTTATTTTACTTCACTATTATAACCAGCTCACCACTAGCACACTGGTATGTCTGCGGACTTCCAACGCTAAGAACTGGGTTTCGATACCCACGGTGGGCAGAGCCCAGATAGCCCATTGTTTAGCTTTGTGTTTAATACAAACAAACTACTATAAACTGCTTGAGATGTCGTTAACACTGCACATTGGTGTGGATTTGTTGTCGTTTATTAACACAGAACTACACGTTGCGTTGTCTGCCCCGAGAAGGGCCCGGCATGGCCAGGTGGTTAAGGAACTCGACTGGTAATCTGAGGGTCGTGGGTCTAAATCCCCGTCGCACCAAACATGCTCGCCCTTTCAGCCGTGGGGGCGTTATGTGACGGTCAATTCCACTGTTCGTTTGTAAAAGAGTATCCCAAGAGATGGCGGTGGGTGGTGATGACTAGCTGCCTTCTCTCTAGTCTTACACTGCTATATTTGGGACGGCTAGCGCAGATAGCCCTCGTGTAGCTTTGCACGAAATTCGAAACAAACCAAGCTCCGAGAAATTTAATCTGGGATTTCAGCATTACCGTGGGCCAGTCGAGGGATAGTATGTGTGTCGTATAAGGGCAGAACGTAGTGCAATCACAATGGCACGAGACTCTTCCATCACCCTGTACAGCTATGTTTATAATACCTTGTTGTGTGAGAGAGATTTTTATTTTAAAAGTGAATAAATGTTTATTGTTTTTATGAAAATATACTTTTTTATCATTATTAAATGAATATATTACAGTCAATTGATGATGAAACTTCTGTCTACATTAATAGAAGACCAACCTCTGTTAAACCCTACTGAGACATCTGTCAAAGAACACGCTGATGGTACACAGAGTCCAATTTTCGGGCTATTTGACTTCAGTATCTCGTAAGATGGTCCCGGTATCACCTAAGTATACATAAAATAGATGAAGAATGTTTATAAATTATTAACAGAACAACAACAGTTCTCTCCCAGTTTTAAGCTCAATAAAAGAACCTATCTCTAAGTATAACAGAAGAGTAACATATTTCATAATTCAAGAAAAAACAATGCATCCCTTAGTTATACAGAAGAACAGCACCCATCCTAATTCAAAAGAAAAATAACCCCTATTCAATTTCAACAGAAAAAATCCATCTTCCAGTTCAACAGAAGAATAACATGTCTCTTAATTCAACAGAAGAACAACCCGTCTTATCATTCAACTGATTCAGCGTTAGTTTTTTGAAATTATAGACCTTATAAAACTAAATAAGAAGATGAATTTTATTCTGTTAGAAATTCAAACAGAGAAGCAAATAATATAAAGAGTCCGAAACAATATATTCCAACCTTATATGCAGAGGAATATTTCTGAAATAATTATATATAGGTAAGTAGTGGTGGATTTAAGGTTTTGTGGACCCTATATCCCATGTAATTTTACACAAAATAAAATTATCAATAAGTTCCCATTAAGACCATGGGCCCTTGGGCTGATCCACCTCTAGCCCCTACCTAAATGCGCCACTGTGTGCAAGTTAAAGATTTGTTTTTCCTTTTCATCACAGATGAAACTGACAAGACGTAAAATCCTATTGCATTTTTTGATTGGCCAGGTTCTCTGCTGTGGACTGCAGTTTCACCTTTTCAAAGCTTATCAACAGAGTTTGGATAAGCAAGCCAAAAAAAAAACACTAAGTTTGATAATGGTGAAGTAAAAAGAAGTAAAAACTCGAAATGGTTGTGTTATTATAGCTATTTACTTATTATTTTATAAAAATATGGTTTGTTTGTTTTGAATTTCGCGCAAAGCTACACAAAGGCTATCTGCGCTGTAAAATATGGACAGTTTTTGTTACGTACGAGTGTGCCATCCACATTCAGTACATAAGTTTTCTATCACAAATCGACAAGAACTACTAAACTCATCTGACAAATTATAAACGGTAAACTTTTTGCTTTTTTTATGGTAATAACCACTTTCAACCAGAAGTTTTCTGAACTGATCTCTGGCCCAGCATGACCAGATGGTTATGGTGCTCAACTCTAAATCTGGGGGTTGCACGTTTGAAATCTCATTGCATCAAATATGCTTGCCAATTCAGCCAAGGGGGCGTTACAACATTACGCACAATGCTACTATTGTTTTGTTAAAAAAATAGCCCAAGAGTTGGAGGTGGATGGTAATGACTAGTTGACTTTATTCTAGCCTTTCACAACTAAATTATGGACGGCTAGATTTTAGCTTTGCGCGAAATTTAAAACAAACCAAACCTATATTGACCTGCTATACCAACACGAACCTTTCGAAGTTTTTCGTCGAACCTATCTGAAGATTTTTGCCAACACCACGTGTGAAAAATAAAGAGCAACAAATATTGTTTATGATATATGTTGAAAAACAATAACATTCTACTATAACCAGACATATTTACTCGCAAAATATCTTCTCTAGTTAATATTGTAGGAGGTAAAATTCTAAGCCCAAACTGATTAATGCTTTACAAAATTTTAAAAGACAAGTTAGTCAGATTCTTTGATACTTTCGCTCTCGCATCACTTGTATATAAGAGACATGGTTTTACAGTACGAGTCACACACAGTATGTTGTTGAATCAATGTCACACAAATGTAATTCACTGTACTTTAAATACATAAGGGACTATTTGAGTCGAGTTCGTAAAGCTTATTTTTAAACTTCTGTTATGGTTTTAAAATAATATTTAGACAAAATGACACTTGTATACACGTATTTTATCACAACACAAAAAAGTGATTATATGAATATATATATATATATTGCAGAACAAACATTTGAAGAGTAAATCCCTGTCGAAAATAATGTTGATGTTTTTCGGGTTTCTTCTCAGATTATTTATTACAAAAGCAAAATTACCTCTTGCTAGAACCAAAAGGGCGTGAGTGATGTAATCATAGAAATAAACAGACTTTCACAGAGGACCGCGTCACTCATTTTTTGAAATTAACAAATACGATATTTGTGCATAATAACCCTAACTCTGGCAAAATATAACTATTCGATATGTATATAAAAAAAATGAAGTTGGGCCAAAGCAAAATTTCAAAAACATGACCTTGGAAGCGAATGTGTAAAAATTATAAAAGGGATAAAAATACGTAAATATTTTTCTTTTTCCAGTGTTCCTTTTAACTAGTTACTTGTTCCTGTTTTGTTAGGCAATGTTTTTTTCTCTATTTCTTAACCCACCTGAAGCGCTGAAGTGGTGTATTTGGATGATAAAGTTGGTAAACAGTATTTTCCCCAGAACGGCCGAAAGCCCCCCTGTACTTCCTGGTAAAACAGCCGAGGTCTCCAAGCATTCCGAGTAATAGCCAAGAAATACTACATTTCCTTCCAATATACCGCTAGAGGGCTTACCAAGAGCATCGATCACTGAAAGCAACAGAAGATATGTAATCTATTAGGTGTATCTGTATAATGCGAGTCTATTTATCTTGTTTATAGTACATTGTTTAGATTATTACGGAATTCTGTGGATCGGTGAACTGTGTTCGTGTAATAAATTTTATGCTGTGAATGACAAAAATATAGAAATGGAATGTGTCAATGCCACAGGACATCAAACTGAGATCTGGCTTTCGGTGAAGATTTTAAAACAAATAATCCAATTTTGATCCCACATTTATTTTTAATAATCGTAATTCTGAAACATCTATTAGATTCGCACTCAGGGGTGCGATTGAAATATTCGTTCATTTTATAATTTATATCGTACGGATAATATTTCAAGTTATAACTGACATATATTTAGGCACGTGAGTATGACAAGAACGTTTCGAAATGGACTGAAATGCAGAAGCGTCGTGTCGAATTCGTTCTGTCGGACGAAAGAGGTACAAATGAAGGTACCAGCCTCATCAAGACAGAGATACCATAGCTTGTCACTCTTAAATAATTTGACGGAAAACAAAGCTTAATAATAAAAGGTAAGACCATGACGTCAGTCCTAAATATTCTTAACAGTTGAACGTTTCGCAACTATTCACATCACATCTTCAGCAAAATGATGACAACAAATAAATAAGAGAGAATGCTAATATGCTGAACTGACATTAACATATGTGAAGTTTTCGGGAAATTAAAATACTTATCCAAACAAAGGTACTTGAACTGAGAAAGATGGACAGTTGAAAATTTGTTCTATTTGTGAATTTTTACAATATATTTGCTGAAAACGAAATATGAACGATTCCGAAACGTTCAACTGTTAAAGACCGTTGCCGTGACTCATCTACTCTTTATCATTGATACTAGTTCCTCCAGTATGTATTGGTGTTCGCTGGATCGTAACGAAAACACAAAGAAACAAATTAGAAAGGGTCATCTTTTAACTTCTGTATTCTTGACAAGAACACGGTGAGAAAAATTATGATTGATGCATTTTTTTTTATTTTTAAAGAGAAGCATGTGTTTTGGTTCAGCTAAACTAAATAAAGCAAATTGTATCACAATGCGAAGGTAGGTCTCAAAATAGAAGATGTGTGTATGTCATGTGACTTTATTTTTGTCTTAAGTTAGTAGAAAAATACAACATTCGATTTGATATTTTAGCTGAAAAATTGCTGATAAACTTCTGAAGGCAAAATGTAGTAAGAGTTGGTACATAAGGACATGTGTTTACTGACCACACAACACATAACGACATGTGTTTACTAAATATATTATATAACAAAATGTGCTTACTGACTACACAATACATAACAAAATATGCTTACTTACTACACAATACATAACGACATATGCTTCTCGAATCCGAAACGATCAAAGATCCAGATCATTTTCCTGGTCTAATGAGGAGTCTTAACCTTAATGTGCCCATGAAAATCTGGTATGAATCCGATCATGTTTTAAGGAGTTATTAGCCCAAAAATGTGAAAAGCCCTATCCCTCCATAAGAAAATCGCTACAAAGTGATCCACAATCTGCATCCGAACTAAATTTTGGAGAGGACTGTCGTATACTGACTTCTTTTGTCTTCTGTAAAATGTTCGTGTGGATTGGTTTATCAGTTCTCGAGATAAGCGTACGGAAGTACAGACAGACGGACCCGATTGCAATACTTTAGACTCTTCCTTTCGGAGAGAGAAAGGCCCGGCATGGCCAAGCGCGTTAAGGCGTGCGACTCGTAATCTGAAGATCGTGGGTTCGCATCCCTGTCGCGCCAAACATGCTCGCTCTGTCAGCCGTGGGGGCATTATAATGTGACGGTAAATTCCACTATTCGTTGGTAAAAGAGTAGCCAAGATTTGGCGGTGAGTGGTGATGACTAGCTGCCTTCTCTCTAGTCTTACACTGCTAAATTAGGGACGGCTGGCAGAGATAGCCCTTGAGTAGCTTTGTGCAAAATTTAAAAAAAACAATCGGAGAGAGAAAGTAGTTATCAGTTAGATACTGAGATTTTGTGACTCAGCTGGGAAACGAGACAATTCCAGTCCTAGACGGGTTTCCTACTTCTGTCTAAAGGTGTTTTATACATCAAACTGACGTCTTACGTAAGTGTTTCAATGTAATGTACAAACCTAAATATATCTTTCTAAATTATTCTTCAAAATTAATATGTCAAAATAATCTCAAAACACCATTATAACACCCTTACGTTAGCAGCCACAATATTATGACAAAAAAAAAGCATGTTTTATAAGGCCCAGCCATGGTTGCGTAGTTAGTGTGCTAGATTTGTGAATGTAATGACCCATGATTTTCGACCCGTTGTAAAAGATATATGGGTTGCACTTTGAGATTGTGGGTGTGTTACATGAGTGAATGGCAAATTTTACTATTCGCAGCTCGTGAGTTGGCCATAGGTTCTGTTGACTTGCTCTCTTCCCTTTAGTCAGTTCAAAATTGGGGACAGATACACACAGATAAGCCCTTTGTATAGTTTTGAAACAAACAAACTTATCCATTGATAATCCAAGGATTTGTGGCCCGCGTCTTGTTGCTGCAAAAAACTGTTACAAACATAGATACTTGAATATGCTACAAAATTAACAGTCCATTCTCACAACTCGGTTAAACAAGAGTAGGCCAAGTGTTGGCGGAGGCTGTTATTGACTACCAGGGGCAGAATAATGCATGAGCCTTTAGGAACCGGGCTTCCAGGTAACTAGGATACCCAGTCTTTCATTCATGCTAAGCATAATTAAACTTCCCCATCAACAAGTACTATTTATACACATAAGAAAGGAAATAGTGCTCGACCGCTAGAGGCATTTCTAACAATGTAGCTAATAAAAACATACTCATCACATGTGTGTTTTTATATGGGGACTCTGTGCCCAGGACCCCAATATCTTTTAATCTAAACCTACCCTTTTGTCTACCATTCAAAACTGTGGATGACAGATAGTCATTGAGTAGGTTTGCGCGAATATCTGAAAAAAGAAGACTTGAGAAACAATAACACAGAAGTACTAAAGAAACAAGTTTGATCTTGGTTTGTTTTGAATTTCGCGCAAAGCTACACGAGGGCTATCTGCGCTAACCGTCTGTAATTTAGCAGCATAAGACTAGCGAAAATGCAATTAATCATCCACCTACCGCTAACTCTTAGGCTATTCTATTGGACTATTGGACTAGCTGCTTTCCCTCTAGCCTCACACTGCTAAATTAAGGACGGCTAGCGCAGATAGCCCTGGTGTAGCTCTGTGCGAAATTCAAAAATAAAAAATCTATTTACATAATTATCACTCAAGCTATTTTTAGAAAATCATTCTAACCTCGTTTTATACGCTTCCCGTGGGCTAGCTCAGAGTGAAACAACTTAACCAGCAGTCTGGTGTTAGGCATTCGAACTAACATAACAAGTCCCAGTATATATTACAAGAAGAACGTACTAACCGTGTACGTATCTTTATATTCACATGTTTATTCGTCAGTTGGTCTACACGAGGACGAGTTTCATTTGTACATGCAGTGTACATCGTGCTTTCGGTGGAAGTGTTGGTTTCGTTTTTTCGTCTAATGGCAAGATGGGGGTGCATATCGGTAATCTTGTCTGAAAACATTTACATCATTCACAATACTGTAACATTGTCGCTGCTACTTCAACCTGGACGACACCTAATGCAACACATGGACTAAACAACCAAATAAGAGACCTATACTACATGTCAGAAGGAAAAACAGTTGGTAACATCTCTAAATTTGTGTGACTGCTCTTAACTGAATAGTTAGGTTGGATGTAACTTCTAAACCAGCTAAACGTGCAGAGAAATTTCAACGTCACATCACGTGCTCGAACCTGAGATCTCTCGATTTGCAGCCCGACAAGATCGTGTCAAGACCCCATCAGAATGAGACGCTAAACATTAACAAAAGTGAATATATGCTATCTTTTGTGGTGCAGCATCATTAGACATTTGAAAAATGTAAAAAAAAAACAAGCGTAACTTAACCATGAATGTTGAAAAGAAATGAAATGGTTTGTTTATTTCTTTATTTGACTGAAGAAAAAGTCAAAATGTACACTTGATGTTACCTGTTTCGATTATTTAACAGATTATAAAGAAAGATGACTTTATTAAATTTAGAGGTATAAATAGAGCTTAAATTATTTTCCAAATTAAAAACAGTGTAGTGAATAGTCTGTTTTTTTATACCAAAGCCACATCAGGCCATCTGCTGAGCCCACCGAGGGGAATCGAACGCCTGATTTTAGAGTTTTAAATCCGTAGACTTACTGGTGTACGAGCGGGGTGCAGTGAATAGTTAAGAGTTTATTTTCACATTAGAAAATTCACTTCAAACAAAACATAGACCTTCTGACTTAAGTCACATGACATCCGTCTTTAGTGCCATTACTGATAGACATGAATAGTGTATAATTACTCCCATAATTGCCTCTCAACAAGCACGATTACCTGATGAATATGAAATAATTTATCTATTGTTATTTTAAGTGTATCACTTGAATGCGAAATATAGAACATACTTGGCAAAGCTTTCTCTAATAATATTTTTTCACTCTCTTTCATAATTTGTATTAACTTGTATGTCTGTTTGTTGCAAAACAAAAAGCTACATGATGGGCTATCTTTACCCTGCCCATCGTGTTATAAGCCCACTGACATACCGCGGAATTAAAGGGGGCTAATTTTTATGTTGGCGAAATCGACCAAAAGTACAGTTAGGAATTAATATTCATAAATATCATGTAAGAAATCCGAATGACACTTTCTTACCAGTTGACTTCCATTTATATATTTATAATTTAAATTGATTTCTGAGAGTTAAAGGTGCATTTATTAAACACATATATGATAAAAGTTAAGCTTGGAAAATATTTTATTATTCGATTCAGGTACTTTCAATGTAAATTACCAATCGATAGAGGGACACGTGTTGACTTTCCCAAGGTCACATTCTTTCGAAACCGAGGTAAGTTTTTATTTTTATTTTGTTCATAAGCTATTAATTTTA
Source organism: Tachypleus tridentatus (assembly GCF_004210375.1). Classification (NCBI taxonomy): domain Eukaryota; kingdom Metazoa; phylum Arthropoda; class Merostomata; order Xiphosura; family Limulidae; genus Tachypleus; species Tachypleus tridentatus. Next base: position 102,570,513 of record NC_134827.1, read on the forward strand.
CAATTGTTACTAAATTGTTTTAATATATTTAACGTGTAAATATTCACGCATGCATGCATACATAATTTTCTTGAACGTAACTGACTATTTCCACTTAAAATTAAAGCCTTATTTCACCGTTTGTTTCAGCGTTTATTAGGCTTAAGAAAATAATAATAATGTACGTTCTTTTTCTAATTAGCCAAAAAAATGAATTTCTAAATAACAAATTCACTCTGTATTGTTACTTATATATATGTGTGTATGTAATACATTAGTTGAACAAATGAAGATATGTTTCAATTAAATATTTTTCCAACAGTATTTTTAAACCTAAAAATCACGTATGGGAAAAAAAATGGTATTCTTCCAGTGCTCACCTATATAATAGCAAGTAGTGAAATATTGTATGAAACTAGATACGTCACGTTGACTACAACAAATGTGATAACCAAAGTAATTGTATTGCATTCCAGTAGAAAATCTTTAATGGCTAATGGCTGTTTTCAAATTTCATATATATGAAATAATGTTGTCTAGCTTCATATCTAAATATACAACGAACTATCTAGTCTTCGTAACAATTATACACGTAATTTATACTTATAATTATGATATTAAAACTAAACTCGATCCTTGCTGATAGCTAGTAGCTAGGCCTTGAGCAACGCGGTCGATGACTGGAAGAAATGAAGTTGTGTTGGTTCTCTTAGAAAGATATCTTCGTCCTTGGAAAACTGCGTGAATTCTTGACTTCCAATTACGAAAACGGTAAGAAGGCATGTTGATGATCGACTCTGATACAGATTTTCTCAAGGATAATTTCTTACAATCCGTTTGAAAGCCTTGAAGGAATTAGGTCATACAACTCACCAGTAGTTGTAGTATGTTTGATAAATAAATTATGTTCTCTACCTCCAATTCCACGAGGTAAGGTGAAGGACTCTACACGTAACCGCATCTTTTGTTTTAATTTCGCGCAAAGCTACACAAGTGCTATCTGTGCTAGCCGTCCCTAGTTTAGCAGTGTAAGACTAGAGGGAAGGCAGCTAGTCATCACGGCCCACCGTCAACTCTTTGGTTACTATTTTACCAACGAATAGTGGGATTGACCATCACATTATAACGTCCCACGGCTGAAAGGCCGAGCATGTTTGGTGCAACGGAGATTTGAACCCCTTGACCCTCAGATTACGAGGTGAACGTCTTAACCCAACTGGCCGTGCTGGGCTACACACACGCACATAACCGCAAATGTCATTCCAATCTAAACAAACACACGAAAAGTTCATAAAAATATAATTTGCATGGTGCGTCAGACTGTACAGAGATTTGTTTAAATTGTAACAAACTGCTCTTCTTTTGATTTATAAAGATGAGATATGGCTGTTATTTAATAGATTTCAACTATTTGTATTGTAAAATGAAAGTTTTTCCCTTAATTTACAAGGATGAGAGTTGACCATCATTTCGTGGATTTTAAATATTTTTATTGTGAAATTTGCCATCTGTCTTTCAGTTTGTTCAGTTTCTGGGAAAAATGTTGGGTCCGGACATAGAATACTAGTATTAACACACCTTGTTTGCTTTCATGCATGCATTTAATTGAAATACAGTGGTTCCTCGGTTCTCGAATTTAATCCGTTCCAGAAGGCTGTTCGAAAACCGAATCAATTTTTCCCATAAGAAATACTGTAAATTAAATTAATCCGTTACAGACCTTCAAAAAATTGCGCATTATGAAGCATTTTAAGTAAACATATTGCTTATTTATACCTGTATAATAATACTTACATGTTAACCAGAAAAACTATAAACACAATAAAAAAACAATGAAAATTTAACTGCACTTTACCTGTGCTGAGGAGAGCTGATGGTGTAAATGAAAGGTGGTGAGGAACGTAGAGAGTAGGAGAGTTATTATTGTTTGGAAGGGGAGTCACCTTCCATAAAAACGTCAGGTAACTCTCCTTTTGGGGTTCTTTCTCTTTTACTTCTATTTGCACCGCTACAACCTGCTTGAGACTCACTGGACCTATTTCTCACAAAGAATTTGTCTAATGAGGTTTGTTTCTGCCTGCATTTTAAAATGTTTCAGAAGTAAGACATGACATTGTCATTGAAAAGGTTTATGCTGCAGTTTGCTACAGCTTCGTCGGGGTGAAATTTTTTCCACAAAACTTTGTAACTCTCCCCTATTTTCCACACTTTCCTTGATTAGTGAACTAGGGACATCCTCCCTTCCCTCCTCCTCATCTGAAGACACTTCCTCAGTGTTGCCTTCTGTTGCTGCTCCTTCTGAAGGTCTTGGAGTTCTTCCGTGGTGAGCTCAGTGTTGTGGTCTTCCACCAACTCCTACACATCATCACCACTCACATTCAAGCCTATACACTTGTCTAGTGAGACAATATCCTTGACAACAGGCTCAGACTCAAAGTCTTCAAAGTCTCTATCTGGTACTGAGTTTGGCCACAATTTCTTCCAGACTGAGTTCATGGCCCTCAAAGACACTTCCCTCCAGGCTTTGTCTATGATCCTCAAGCAATGGAATATATTAAAGTGATTTTTCCAGAACTCTCTGAGGGTTAACTCTGTGTCAGAGGTCACTTCAAAGCACCTTTGAAACAGTGCTTTGGTGTAGAGTTTCTTAAAGTTCGATATGACCTGCTGGTCCATGGGCTGAATGAGAGGAGTCGTGTTAGGGGCAAGAGCTTCACCGTAATGAAATTGTACTCCTCCACCAACCCGTCCTCCAAGCCTGGTTGGTGAGCAGGTGCATTGTCCATCACAAGAAGGGCCTTGAGTGGCAACTGTTTTTCCGTGAGGTAATTCTTCAGACTTAGGGCAAACACTTCATGGACCCACTTTATAAAAAAATGCCTGGTTACCTATGCTTTACTATTAGCCCTCCACATGACATTTAGTTTACTTTTCAGGGCATTATTTTTCTTAAAAACCCTCGGGTTCTCAGAATGGTACACAAGCAAAGGCTTAAGTTTTAAGTCCCCACTTGCATTACTACATAACAATAGAGTTAGCCTGTCCTTCGTTAGCTTGTGTCCTAGCAGTGACCTCTCCTCCTTGGTGATGTAGGTCCTCTTTGGCCTTTTCTTCCAAAAGTGGCCTGTCTCATTACAGTTGAACACTTGTTGGGGAATAAAACCCTCAGCTTCTACATAGTCTTTAAATTCCCTTACAAATTTATCAGCAACTGGCACCCTCCCCATGTCTAACCACACTATGTATGCCACTTCTCTTCTTAAATTTTTCAAATCATCCCCTATAGTCTTAAAGGCATCACTTGTATCAGCACTCGTTTCAGGGGTGTTTTTCAAGAGGTCAGAATGCAACTGCTTTGCTTTCTCACAAATGATGGTCTCAGAAATGCTATCACCAGCTAACTGTTTTTCGTTTACCCAAATCAACAACAGTTTTTCTACCTCTTCCATTGTTTGTGATCTTTGTTTCGTAAGCACTGTCACTCCTTTTGCAACATCTGCTACTTTGATGACCTCTTTATTTTTCAGTATAGTGCAGACTGTAGACTTCACCATACCAAACTGTGTAGCAAGGTCAGACACGCGAACACTTCGCTATGAGATCTTTTTTCACCTCTATTGTGGCTCTAACAACTTTTCTTTTTGGTTTGCTGCTTTCATTATCCTTCTTTGACCCCATGGTGGCTCATTTAATCAGAATATTTAGAAAAACAACAAAAAGAAAAACGAGAACGTTCACAGCAGATTTTATCGGGGTGTGGACTGAGCGACAGGTGCGGGTAAAATGTTTTGGACAAATTTGGCATAGGTCGAAAATGGTCGAAGGGTCGTTCGGGTCATTGGTCGGGTTATTTCGGGGGTTCGGGCCACGACAGTTTGGTTCGGGAACCTAGTTTATGTTCGACAACCGAAACATTTTTTCTCAAACAATATGTTCGAAAACCGAATTGTTCGAGAACCGAGATACCACTGTATGTATCTGAGGCTCCTTTAATCTAATTGATTGACAGACATTCGACCAATCGCAAAACTTCTTTTGAAGGGGAAGGTATCTGAGCAAATCGAAAATGCACAATCTCTTTAAATAACAATAGAGTGTTTGTTTGTTTTGGATTTTGCTACTCGAGAGCTATCTGCGCTAGCCGTCCCTAATTTAGCAGTGTAAGATTAATAGGAAAGCAGCTAGTCATCATCACCCACCGCCAACTCTTGGGCTACTCTTTTACCAACGAATAGTGGGATTGACCGTCATATTATATAACGTCCTCACGGCTGAAAGGGCGAGCATGTTTGGTATGACGGGGATTCGAACCCGCGATCCTCGTATTACGAGTCGAATGCCTTAACCATCTGGCCATGCCGGGCCTAAATAACAACAGCAGACGATCAAACAGGATTAGAAGATAAGAAAAAGATTTTACTTTCACCTTCCGCCCTAGTGGTAGATACTTTTCTCCAGAACAGAAGTTTTCCATTATTCAGACATTAGTTTTAATGGTGAACAAATTTAGCTGAAGCTTAAAGTGAACAGAGACAAAAATGATATAATGAAATGGGGGTGGGGAGGTCAGGTATATGACGAAATTCTTAAATTGTTTCAACAATGAAAACGTATTACAGGATCAGAAATAACCTCATTCTCTTAATGTATTTTACATCGATACAAATAACGTGATCATTTATTATACTACAGAATTTACAGATCTCGTTAAGTATTATCAGAAGTCGTATAACCCTAAAAACTGGGTTTAGATACCCGTGATAAAAACATCACTGAGAACCCATTGTATACTTTGATGTTAAACAAAAAACAACGAGTCTTTTTAAGTATACGGTTAATTTTATAACAGTAAGATTTATAAAGAATGTTTTATTACGGTCAAAGTTCATGGTACGACATTTGTTGTGAGAGTCGGAAGCTCTGTTCTTGAACAGTAAAATTAAAGCATTGCAAGCAAATTTCATGTCTAACTGATTTGATGTAATAAATGGTATTACATTATCACATAATTTATTATTTTAAATCTACTGATAAATTTATTTTCTGTCGCAATACATACAAGTTCTAGTATTTATAAACTAGCTTTAGAATCGTAACTGTACAGTAGGTCAGTCAAAAGTGTATGCATGAACATACGTAATATTCCATTATGTACCTTTTAAAAATCTTACTTCATAGCTCCCAGTGGCTCAGCGGTATATCTGCGGACTTACAACGCTAAAAACCGGGTTTCGATACCCGTGGTGGGCAGAGCACAGATAGCCCATTGTGCTTAATTCAAAACAACAACTTTATAAATTATCGGTCAGTAATTTCTCCTAGTTAACACTGATTTGTACGAGTTTGTCTTTCACTGGTCTAATCATTGCAACTATAAACATATTTGTAGTATCTGTCTAAATACTTGATGAAATGACCAGTTTGTACGTTAACTGGTCTGCAATTTTGACCACTAAAACATGAGTTCAACTGGCAAAAGTTTAATATATACTGATCGCCATAGCAGTAAATGACATAAATTACCCAGAATGCATCACCTAACACGTAGACACTGCTGTCTTCTGGGAATTTTGGCGTTCCACCTCCTCTTACCACTGGCCTTAATGAACTGGGTCTCGTCAGAAGTTTCATTTCCTCTTCCCATTCTTTACTTTATAAAGAACAGTGAACAATTAGCAACATATTTAAATGAATTTATTTTGCACCGTTCACTCTAAATAAATTATTGTCAAGTCACCCAGTTCAGAGCTTCAACAAGCGATGGCTGTTTTTAAACTGAACATAATTAGATATTTGTAATTCATCTCGTCCGGATAATCAATAATGAACTTTTATTTAAACAGAGAATTTCAGTTATAAATGAGCTCTCCATACTGACACAACTTTGCTATGATTAAGTTTGTTCTAAATAACTTGCATAATTTCGCAAAAAAAAACGTTATGTTGTAACATTTGGTGTGTTTTATTCCTATACTACAGGGTGGCCCGTAAGTCCCCACCCACCCATATGTTATTATATTATATTCAATTATGGATGTATTATAAATTTGTTTCCTTTTTTCAGAGAAATATGGCTGATGTAAGCCTATTTGCACTTGAAGAACATGGCGTCGCACAATATTGTGCAGCGAGAATAAGAGACAGCACACAGATACACTGGATACATAAGATATATGGATGGGTAGGGACTCACGGGCCACCCTGTATATTTCTAAATGTATTTCATTCCTTTACTTTGTGTTTAATTCTTTTTTTATATAAAGCGTTGGAACTTTATAAATATTTGTTTGTGACACTTTATCTGTTTGATATACGTTCCTGAAGATGAACTTTAGAATATTGTATTTTGGCATACGTTCCTGAAGATGAACTTTAGAACATTGTATTTTGACACACGTTTTTGAAAATGAACATTAGAACATTGTATTTTGACATGCGTTTCTAAAGATGAACTTTAGAACATTGTATTTTGACATGCGTTTCTAAAGATGAACTTTAGAACATTGTATTTTGATATACGTTTCTAAAGATGAACTTTAGAACATTGTATTTTGACATGCGTTTCTAAAGATGAACTTTAGAACATTGTATTTTTGTTTCTCTCATACTTTTGTTCATCATGAACAACTTGTCCCACTTTTGTTTGTTTCTCTGTAGTTAAGCACAAATCTGAACAGTGGATTATCTGTGCTCTGCCTCCCACGAGTATCGAAACCCGGTTTCTAGCAGTATAAGTCCGAAGACATACCACTTTACCGTTGGGGAGCTATGCCCCACCTTCTTAAAAATGTTTTAATGCATTTTTGCATCATCGTGTGAACTGTGGAAGTGTTACTTGAAGTATATGTTTTGAGAAGGAAGATATAATGTGGCAACGAAACACAAAAGTGAGGAAAGCATGAACTGACTACTAAAAATAAAAGTGATGAAAACATGAACTGACAACTAAAAATAAAAGAAGTGAGGAGGACATGAACTGACAACAAAAATTAAAGAATGGGGAAGACATGAACTTGCAACTAAAAATAAAAGAAGTGAGGAAGACATGAACTGGCAACTAAAAACAAAAGAAGTAAGGAAGACATGAACTGACAATGAAAACGAAAGGGCGTAAGGATGACGTATACTGGTAATTAAAAAGAAAAAAAAACGTAAAATGTAAACGAACAACTAAAAAAGTAGACAGTAAGGAACAAAAGTGTTTGACAAAGATTAGATTTTTATGTCCATCAAAAACCCGGATTTAACTACGTGATGGCATCTAATTCACAACATAAAACTCATTATAATATTCACCGAAGATTTTAATATACGTAATATACATATGGAATTTGAACTAGACGCACTTAAGTGTCACATTTTGCAATCCCCCTTTCCAAGTGGCACAGTGATTTGTTTGTGGACCTATACTGCTGACCAGGGGATTATTTGTTAATGTCCTACACGGACTGCAAGTAGTAAGCTAAGCAAAATCGTCCAACCAATAACAAAATATATTGCAGTGAATTCGAATAACAGTATTTGATTTATTTAGTCCTTGTAGCGCGAGTTTGCGTGCAAAGCGACACATGAGATATCTGTGCACATCCACCCTAGTTCTGAACCGATGTAGGCACTAGTCAACATCACCCATCGCTAACTCTTGGTCCCCAAGTGCGAAACGTATTTTTGCGAAAGTGGGAGGCATACCATGGATCCTCTGATGTACAGTCGTGGATCGTTAACTAATAGGCTACGTCCTGCCATGATTTGCTAAAGGGCTAGCATGAGTTGTATTTTATGGCAAAGCGCGAGCACGGATGAATACCATTGAACTTTCAGTTATCCACATGCAACAGAATGTTGTAAAGGAGGGCAATTTTCGCACATTTTCAACTTAGTTTTACGTGTTAATTAGAATGCAACTTGGTAATTTGACATATGCATGCTATATTTTTACCCCGATTTCAAATTAAATTACCTCTAATCGTTTTTGTTTTGTTTTGTTGTTGTTTTTTTTTTTGAATTTTGCAAAAAGCTACTCGAGGGCTATCTGTCCTAGCCGTCCCTAATTTAGCAGTGTAAGACTAGAGGGAAGGCAGCTAGTCATCACCACCCACCGTCAACTCTTGGGCTACTCTTTTACCAACGAATAGTGGGATTGACCATCACATTATAACGCCTCCATGGCTGAAAGGGCGAGCATGTTTGGCGCGACGGGGATGCGAAGCCGTGACCCTCAGATTACGAGTTGCACGCATTAACACGCTTGGCCATTGCCGGGCCAGCTTTAATCAAGATATTCACGTGGTAGAAATTGTAATAACTTTACAACAGCCAACATTGCGGTTAAACAACGAATACTTTGTTTATTAATATTACCTCACGTGCTTTTACATTTGGTTCTTCAAAGGGAAGAATGTTGTAAGATAACCTTCATTATGTGTGTGTATTGTAATAACCAGGAAAGAGTCAACTGAAACGTAACGGAGTTTTAAAAGAGTCAAATTGACCTAGTACTGTGTATGTAGTAATAATTACAAAGAAATAGATTGAACGAAATCATTAAAAACAAAAGTAAATTAACATGCACGTGTCGTTATAACTGCGGATGGGGAATCAACTGGAACGTGAAAGAACATTAGGAGAAAAACTGAATTAGCACGTGAGTGTCGTCACATCCACAAGGGGATCGAGTGGAACATGATAGGTCATTAAGAGAAAAGCGAAATTAGCACTTGTGTATGTCGTCGTACCCACAAGGGAATCGACTAGAACGTGGCAGGTCGTTAAGATTAGAGGTAAATTTTTGTTTATGTAATAAACGTGGTCCGTGTGAATAAAATAAAAAAGAAAGTTCATATATCGTTTATAGCAGAATATCATCGCGTTTATTTTAGTCACAACATTACCATGAAAAAAAGGACACGTTCGAAAATAATTGTTTTGCGCAATATTTGCACTAATTTTCTCTACCGAACTGCCTTTCTTATGTTCTAACAGATAAACAAACATGCCCAACACCCTGTATCTGACGCTAGGGATTTATATACGGATTTCTTTCAGATTTCATCATGTGGACCTTTATGCGAGGATTTATTTGAAATTTTAACGTTTGGACAGTTATATACATACACTGCTGGCCAAAATCTTAAGGCCAATGAACATAAAGAAAACAATATGCATTTTGCGTTGTTAGACTCAACTCAACCACTTATTTGAGTTGAGCTTCGAAAGATGAAAATAAGAAAAGGGAAAATAAAAAAAACTTTTTTAACATTTAATAGGAAAAAGTGAACACTATGAAATTAGCCTAAATACTAGCTGGTCAAAAGTTTAAGACCATACTGAAACGAAGCGTTAATTGGTAAACATGTAACGAAATTTAGTAATTTGTGTTCAAGCATTAGCGTTGTCAACATCTCCCACTGACATCTCTCGTATTACACCGGGTAGAAACATGGCAAAGGCTAAAAAGTTGACAGAGTTTGAACATGGCAGAATTGTCGAGCTGCAAAAGCAAGGTCTCTCTCAACGTGCCATCGCTGGTGAGATTGGACGTGGTAAAACTGCTGTTGGAAATTTCTTAAAAGGGATACGGAACGAGAATTTCAAGTGGTCAGCCCAAGAAATTGTCGCCGGCGTTGAACAGAAGGATTCGACGGATTGTCCGGCAAGACACCAGCCGATCGTCGAACCAGATTAAGGCCCTTACGGACGCAGAATGCAGCTCCTGGATGGTCCAGATGGCTTCCAACGTTACTAGCACGATAAGGATATCCCACCGGAGACATTTTCTACACGACACAGTGTAGGAAGTTCCATCATGATCTGGGGTGCTTTCTCCTTCCATGGGACAATGGAGCTTCAGTTTATACAGGGGCGTCAAACAGCAGCTGGCTACATTGGCATATTGGAGAAAGCATCAATACTGAAGGCCCTCGCTTGTGTGGAAATGACTGGATCTTTCAGCAGAACAACGCTGCAATCCACAATGCCTGCAGGACGTTTTCGTGTCGAATAACGTGATTCTTTTGGACCATCCAGCGTGTTTGCCCGAACTGAACCCCATTGAAAATGTTTTGGGGTGGACGACAAGGGAAGTCTATAGAAATGGACGTTAATTCCAAACAGTGCATGATCTTCGTGAAGCCATCTTTACCACTTGAAATAACATTCCAGCCAGCCTTCTGCAAACGCTTATATCGACCATGCCAAAGCGAATGTGTGAAGTTATTTGCAATGACGGCCGTGAAACTCATGACTGAGACCTCTTGTTGGGCATTTCCTACCCTGTTTACGACTTCTTTTTGGTATGGTCTTAAACTTTTGACCAGCTAGTATTTAGGCTAATTACATAGTGTTCACATTTTCATTATTAAATGCTAAAAAGGTTTTATTTTTATTTTCCCTTTTCTTATTTTCATCTTTCGAAGCTCTACACAAATAAGTGGTTGAGTCTAACAATGCAAAATGCATATTTTTTCTTTATGTTCATTGGCCTTAAGATTTTGGCCAGCAGCGTATTTATTTCAAATTTTAAGTTCGATACAGTAAAGATATGCGCTTCAAGATTAACAGCTCAGTTTCTGATAGTGGTAGTTTTAATCCAAGAATTACACAAACCGATCCTGCGTTCGTTTTCTATTTTAACACACACATTTATACTAAGTATTGTAGCATTCAATTATTTTAATAATTTTGTAAACAAAACATGAAAAATTAGTGTTATAAAAGCCAATAGTGTATTGTCATGCAAGCCGTGAGAAACAGCGACACCTGGAAATATTGACAATTAGATATTTTAGAAATAAAAGGTGAAATTACTTTGTGTGAGTGTGTATTTTTTATAGCAAAGCCACGTCGGGCTATCTACACTGTCCGCCGAGGGGAATCGAACCCCTGAATTGTAATTCGGAAGGCTTACTGCTCTTCACCCGGGGGGTATTAGTTGTTGTAAAACATGAATGATCACAATATTTTGAAATGCTAAACATTTTATGTGCTAATGTATTTCATTCCTCGTGGCAACACAAAGTATCTGGAAGAATATAATCCCTAACACCTCATTTAATTGTTCAATAGTGTCCTCTCTCCACTGGCTCGATGGTAAGTCTGCAGAGTTACGACTCTATGAGTAGGATTTAGATACTTGTGATGGACATAACACAATCAACCTGCTTTGTGCTAAATACAAGTCAAGTTGTTTCTATGTGATGTTTAAAAATAATGTAGATATAACTAGAACTTGATAGACAGATAGATGGATGGGTGTATCGAGCGATATACAGATAGACTGAAAGAAGTTTCCGATGGAATAAACAGCATTTTGTGCTTGGAATATGCCGACAGATCTAATATTCCAAATATTACTGACGCCAGGTCAAAATATCAATGTGATACACTGTACTCCCCCTTCAAATAAAAGTAGTAAAAACTCTCTCCAAATCCCCCTGTGATGTGAGATGTATTTTGAAATTCTCTAACACTTCCTGTTTCTTTAATTATGATGGTCCATGTCAGTATACAACAGCCTTTTATTCAACGTTTGTATACATCTGAAGTAAAAAGTTCGTTTTTTTCTAAGCCTTTTATTCATCGTTTCGTGGGAGTACATGCCGCTCTCTGACATCATCGTTTTAGTGACGCAATCTGGTCATCCTAATGATGGGTCAAGTAAAACTGAAAGTCGTTTTTAATGTCCAAAGAGGATTCCAAAGGTGTTAAAGGCAAGGAAGATAAAGTTCTTTAACAATGTTAAACTATTTCTCTTAACTGGTTTTCACAAAATGTTCTAAGTGATATACGATTAATATAAAATCGTCACATAATTATATAGACATCTATATGTCTTGTACCAGAAACACTACAAACGATATGAAACACAAGGAACATTAATAAAAGGGTGTAAATATAGAAATATCCCGCAACACAGAAGATTATAACCCACAATCATGTAAATATAGAGGCTGATAACCCACAACAATATGAATATAGAGGGTGATAACCCACAAAAATACTAATATAAAGGGTGATAACTCACAACAATGGAAATATAGTGATAATCTACAACAATGCTAATATAGAGAGTTATAACCCATAACAATGGAAATATAGAGTGATAACCTACAACAATGCTAATATAGAGAGTGATAACCCATAACAATGGAAATATAGAGTGATAACCTACAACAATGCTAATATAGAGAGTGATAACCTCCAACGATGCTAATATAGTGGATGATAACCCACAAAAATATGAATATAGAGAGTGGTAACCCACAACAATGTGAATATAGAAGGTGATAACCTACATCAATGTTAATATTTAATCATGAATTTAATGTAAGTTGTTCTCCTACCAAAAGTCCAATCAGTCTTTATTCAGTATTCCTCAGGGGCGTCAACCAATCAATTCAACCAGAAGAAATCAAACAAGCCATTGAACCTCAAATTTAGGCCAATGTATATGCTGTTCATCGAATTTTTTCGAAGAACACTAACCTTCCTACGTACTTCATGAAGATAGTGACAACGTCGAAGTACGGTGCTGACTGTATTTTACGTGACGGCTGTTATTATCACATATTTCACTTTAGAGCCGAACGTCCACATCGACGACCCTTCAACACTTGGTCAAACAAAGCACCCAGAAATCATAAACAACCAACGGACAACTTCCAACGAGAAACTACAAAAGTATCGCCGAGTCCAAATCCAACTAGAAGAAACACGAACACAGATACAGATAACTCGACCCAGAAGACGTCAACTCCCTCTGTTAGCAACACGCCAAGATTCAGCAGTTCAAGAAAGGAAAGTGACAGATCATGCCAGACTTCAGTCCCAGTTCCACAGAATTCAACAACCAGCCAGACTCAAACCGTTACCAAGACAACTATCGACGTGACTGTTCAAACTGAAAAACAATCTACCTCCACACAGAAAACTCAAACCAAAATCACAAGAAGAAACAAAGCATCACAGACCAGCGAAGAACAACTCACCGAAGAACAGCCAGTTGTTTCACCACCGAGACCACGTTTTTCACTTGCACCAATGGGCTTCAAGGGTGAAAATAAGTTCATGACGAAATTACTACCTGATCTACAAGACCGCAGCTAGCAGTTTCCATGTATACCACCGTCACAGTTCATCAGCTTTTCTTTTGTTTTTGTTTTTCTTTTTATTCCTGTGTTTCTTCCCAGCTACTTCCGGGCACGGTCTGGGTAGTTTTTTCGTCGCTCAGGCCGTGAAAGTGGGTTTTCTCGGGGTACTCCCGTTTCCCCCCTCCCATAGCAAAATCTCTGGCATTGGATCTGTAGGTCCCAGCCACATTCTTACATGATCCTGAAATAAGCCGTTGATTCTTTTATTCGGTTATAGTTTATCAAGTCATAGTTAATTTTAAATCAACTCGCCATTGTACTCCGTCCTAGGTCTGGCTCACTTCACTTATGCCACCCTCGTCCAGTTCTCCCGTCTTTCTTAGCACTCTCAATTACCCCACTCCACCCTAAAAATGTCAAAATTAAAATGAAGGAAAAACCCATGGAAATTTGAACAATTTCTCACGTGAAGGGACGATGAGGAACCACAACGTTCCTGAAGACCCCAGTTGGAGAGAGAATTGTTCAGATTTCTCTCTAAACTAAACCCCTGCCACGTTAGTTTGCGTTTGCGACGCAAGCGAAAGCAGTAATTATGTTTTGGAGAGAATGAAACTCATTGACATAAACAATTGTCTTTAGATACCCTGTTAGAGAATATCTTTAGATACCTTGTTAGAGAATATCTTTAGATACCCTATTAGAGGATATCTTTAGATACCCTATTAGAGAATATCTTTAGATACCCTGTTAGAGAATATCTTTAGATACCCTATAAGGAGGATAAAACATAATTTTGTTGCACGTTGAACAAAACAACATACGTTAATGTACAATAAACAAGTAATATTTCTTTATAAGCTCACAATCAGTGATGTTGTCAACGAATTCCAATTGTTTTTTTAAAATTTTAACAGTTTAAACTAAAACAGACCGTGGAAAACGTCACACAAATGCAGGGAGGGGAATCACACTTGGAACCTGTAGTTGACAGAAGAGTTGACGCACGAGACGATTCATCCCTCGTGTGTTTTTTGATACGCCTACACACCTATCTGTCACTCTCTTTTGAAACTGATCACAAAATTCATTGCGCGTGAATAGAGTTTTCAATACACGTGAAACTTAACGAGAGAAAATGTGGTATTTCCATACGCTGTAAATGACAGTGATTTGTTTGTTTGAAATTCGCGCAAAGCTACAAGAGGGCTATCTACGCTAGCCATCCCTAATTTAGCAGGATAAGACGAGAGGGAAGGCAACTAGTCGTTACCACCCACCGCCAACTCTTGAGCTACTCTCTTACCAACGTATAGTGGGATTGACCGTAACATTATTACGCCCCCACGGCTGAAAGGGACGAGCATGTTTGTTGCGACGGGGATTCGAACCCGCGATCCTCAGATTGCGAGTCGAACGCCTTAACTCACCTGGCCATGCCGGGCCAAATGATTATGAAGCATGAATAACTCGTGTTTATACAATAGTTTTTACCTTGCATGGCAAGGTGGATAAGGCACTCGACTCGTTATCCGAGGGCCACGGGTTGGAATTCCCGTTACATCAGACATACTCAAACGTATTAGAGACACATGCTGGTGTATATATATTATATTGTGACAAATTGTTTCTTAAACTATCACTCCCCCAGTGACACAGCGGTAAGGTTTCGATACCCGTAGTGGTTAGAGCACAGATGATCCTTTGTGTCGAGCTTTGCGCTTTATGACAAACAACAAATTAAACAGTTTTTACGAACTCTATACCTGTTTGATACATATTGTATATTTTGTACTGTATTATTCACTGTAAAACACTGTTTACATTATTATCGGGGCCGTGCGTAGACTAACGTCGGGAGGTTAATTGGAAAGTCCACGGCTCGCATCCCATTGCCGCAAAATCTTACTCCTCACGTTGTGGCCATGGTTGCGTTATAAGAGTAACGGTCAGACCCCAGCATTCGATTAGAGTAGCCTAAAAGTTGGTGTTGAGTGCTGTTAACTGTTTGCCTTCCCTCGAGTCTACCAATTCAAAAATTAGAGACGGGTAAAACAGATAGCTTTTGAGAAGCATGTCGTGAATATTTGAAACCAACCTAATCATTGGTCACTAAACATTCTTAAAGAGAGGACTGTTTTGTGTATGCTGGTGTCATGCTCTTTAATTGAAGGACAAGAAAAACATTACAGTGTTAGTAGGTAAGGTACATTACATTGTTTGGTTAATATTAATTTCCAGAAAAGTATTCATTGCTCAAAATGTTAAAACAGAGTTATGTATATTAACCCTAAAGAATTTGCAAAGGTGAAACGTTGGTTTACATAAAAATATATTCCTTTTGTATTTACCTGGGATGTAAAGATCATATTTTCTTAACTTTTATCAAAAGGTATAAATATTTATATCACTTTTCACCTATTTATCATATATATATATTATTACGAAAATTATTTGTTTTGTTTAGTGTATCGCTTTAGGCCTAACCTCAACAGAGTTGTTTGTTCTTGAATTTCGCGCAGAGCTACACGAGGGCTATCTGCGCTGTCCGTCCCTAATGTAAGACTAGAGAGAAGACAGCTAGTCATCACCACCCACCGCCAGTTCTTGGGCTACTCTTTTACCAACAAATAGTGGGATTGGTCGTTACATTATAACGCCTCAACGGCTGAAAGGGGCGAGCATGTTTGGTGCGACATGGATTCGAACCCGCGACCCTTATATTGCGAGTCGAGCGCCTATAGCACCTGGCCATGCTGGGCTCCAGTAACAGAGAGGAAATTCAACTGATGAATAGTGCATCGTGTTGAATGCAGGTGTTTGTTTTATACCACTTTGTGTTAAAGTAGCTACACGAGATTAGTGGGTTCGTTTGTAGGCCTCATTTATGTAGGTAACTTGCTCTGATCAAAAGTTATTGATAAATACAGTGAATTACCACTTTGATTTACAGACGAGTTTACACTTGACTAGACTTCGATAAATTAATTTAAATCGGTTCAAAGTACAGCACACAAAAGAAAGTGAAACTCAACAGCCTGAATGCAACAGCTTACGTTAAGCCAAAAATTGGGTCACGCACACGCACTGTTTTCAGTTTACCTACAGAGTGTAGAGTCTGATTTTAGAAGGTTTTTTTACTCTCCTGGCTTTAAGTCGCTAACTGGTAACGTGAGAGAGAAGTGGGGGTTGGACTGAACGTTTGAACTGTGAAATATGAATGAGTTCGAACAAATTGATATACTTACTACGCAGGGCCCAGGGCTCCTGTCTTTGGACTGCATATCTCAAAAGATAGGTAGAATTTGCGCACCTGTCAGTAATATTGACCGCTGGTCCTAGCTGTAGTGATTCGAAGAGTTCCTCATATAACAGGATGATGGTCGAGGTGGAGAATGAGAGAAGGTGGGACTGGTTTGGGGTAGAGGTCCCAGAGGTATTAACAAGTGCCCCCAGTGTTAGTTCTTCTTCTGGAAACTGTACACATACTCTACAAAAATAACAAAGAACCAAAATGATGGCGAATCTCATTGTTCTGAACATTGAGTGAGAGAAGATCTTTAAATCCAGAACAGAACAATCTTAGAAGGATTTTTGCAACATCTCGGACTTCGGGGACGTTTTCGTTGCCAAGTTATAAATATTTAGAATTTTACGTCAACCAATACAGAAAGCAGATCTCTGGTCACACATTTCAAACGCTCTTATTGGCGCTTTCTTCAAACAGTGTGACAGTTTCTGCCAATGTTGTCCAAGTTCTACCTATAGTGGTCACGTGACGGTTTGACATGCGATATGAATGCTTGATTCGAACACCTTCAGGCCGCTTCAACTGTTCACCCTTATCAGACACAGACACTGGCGTTCACAACCTTACCTCTGTTTATTTTTGTTTGAATATGATTTTGTTTATTTTTCAGCAGATCACACAAAACGTACCAAAAAAATACTGTAATATCTCAAAATACACTCGTACGCATATATATATAGTACGCGACTACTTTCAGCTTTAGGCACTCGCCACGTGATAGTCAACAAATCACTACTGAAAAGGTTGTTTTTGTTTGTCTTGAATTTCGCACAAAGCTACTCGAGGGCTATCTGCGCTAGCTGTCCCTAATTTTGCAGTGTAAGACCAGAGGGAAGGCAGCTAGTCACCACCACCAACCGCCAACTCTTGGGCTACTCTTTTACCAACGAATAGTGAGATTGATCGTCATATTAGAACGCTCCCACGGCTGAAAGGGCGAGCATGTTTAGCGCGACGTGGGCGCGAACCCGCAACCCTTAGACTACGAGTCGCACGCCTTACGCGCTTGGCCATGCCAGGCCCACTATTGAAAAGAAAAAGTTCTTAGCATCCAATAATGCACGAGATAATTAATATATAATATTTGAAAAAAACAAACCGTATTTGAGCTCGTCGTTGGGAAAGAAGTTCAGTTTCGAAGTCTCTTGATGGTATATGAAAAAAAGTTTGAAATAAGATTGTTTTTACTTTTCTATTTATAAAGACTGTGTTAATTCTACGTATTTTATCGACATTTCTGTTAATTTTAATATACGTATGTTGTCGTTGTAATTGAGCTATAAAATCAATTAAAATCTTAACCATGCATTTCGTATATACATGGGCCCGACATGGCCAGGTGGTTAATCTCAGGGTCACGGGTTCAAATCCCCGTCACACCAAACGTTCGCCATTTCAGCCATGGGGGCATTATAATGTTATAGTCATTCCTGCTATTCGTTGGTAGAAAAGTAGCCCAAGAGATGGCGGTGGGTGATGATGACTAGATGCTTTCCGTCTAGTCTTACACTGTTAAATTAGGGACGGCTAGCGCAGATAGCCCAAGTGTAGCTTTGCATGAAATTCACAAAACAAACTAACGATCGTGTACACGTGTATGTATGCTGTTTGGACCTGTGTTAGATCCCTTGATTTCGGAGCTGGTGTGTCGTGTGATACTACCCGCATATTTAGCTATAGATGCGTAATAAGTGTGATAATAAATTATTTAAAATGGATGGAGGAGGGTAGTTTGTTGCTAATAGGATTTACTTTGGTCAGTTGTTCAAAGTTAGGGCCGGCGCCATATGGCTATTGTCATCAGTAGAAATATAATACAAAACAAAAGGTTAACGACTTAAATAAAGACAATGTGAAATTATGATGAAGATTGGTGTTTTTCATTCATAAATATAATAGTACTGTCTGTTATGTGCTATCTGTATAAATATAATAGTATATTATATGTTATCTATATAAATACAATAGTCTGTCCATGTAACTACTTCGCAGAGTATGGATGGATTTTTACAAAGGGGATAGGTGGATACACACAAAGTTTTCAGGTTTGTAGTTTTATGGGCGTTTTTCACCACTACCTCATCTCCTGTAGGTGGATCTTCACCAACTTTGTTCGTTGGGTCCTTGGGAAGATATACACAATTTTTCAGTTTTATGTTTTACCACTTCTACGCCCCCTGTTGATGATTCTTTACCAAATGGGGCATGAACGTTTGTTGGATCCATGCGGAGATACATGCAACTTTGCGGTTCCACATTTTGTGTTTTACGGTTTTTGTGAGCGTTCTTTTACAATTACATACAAGGGAAACAACTTTCCGTGTCATAGAACAAAAAGTTAAAAAAAAAAAACCTTCACACAACGGCCCGGCATGGCCAGGTAGTTAAGGCGCTCAACTCGTGATCTGAGGGTCGCGGTTTTCATCTCTGTCACACCAAGTATGCTAGCCCTTTCAGACGTGGGGGCGTTATAATGTGACGGTCAATCCAACTATTCGTTGGTAAAAGGTTTAGTTTAGTTTGTTTTGAATTTCGCGCAACGTTACACGAGGGCTATCTGCGCTAGCCGTCCCTAATTTAGCAGTATAAGACTAGATAGAGGGAAAGTAGCTAGTCATCTCCACCGCCAACTCTTGAGCTACTCTTTTACCAACGAATAATGGGATTGACTGCACATTGTAACGCCTCTACAGCTGAAAGGGCGAGAGTGTTTGGTGTGACGGGGATTCGAATCCTCGACCCTCGGATTACGAGTGGAGTACCTTAATCACCTGGCCATGCCGGTCCCTCGTTGGTAAAAGAGTACCCCAAGAGTTGGGCTGAAATCTCACAGTTTCAAATGATCGATTTTTTTCCCCCACTGTAAAGTTATTCACGATAATGCATTTTATCACCCAGTTCAATTATTATCCCTTAACACTCGAAGATTTACAAATGTACTCACGTATTTTTCTGTCAACAGAGTTAAATACAAAAATATTTGTGATGAAGTAAAGTTAGGGACGATTTCGATACATTGGTGGTGACCGAAGAATCATGGTATGCACCAAAAAAAGTTAGTATGTAACCTTTTTTTTGCATATTCCGTGTTTGTTTGTTTGTTTTTTCCTATAGTAGTTCCCCTGCAGACGTGATTTCCTCAGATAATTTTGTTAACACAACTTGTTTGTGTTGGTATAAAATTAAGGTTTAAACATCAAAAGTGATAACACTGTTTTTGTCTGTCCTGAAAATCTGCCTGCGCTTCAAGGGATATAAAAAAGCGGATGTAAGTCTACTTTAGTGGACATTTTGTAAATAAAATATTAAAAACTTATCGTGGTTTTTAAGATGGTCTAACGTTAGGTCTTAGAATAACATTATATATTTACTGATTTTATTAAGTAAGGTAAAACCTAGGCCTAACGAAACTAAAGCTTAAAGCGTACACAAGCTACAGCGTCAATTCATTTCTTTATCGAATATAAGCCTTATTTAATAATTTTAACTAATGTTAGGCCTAAGTCCAATGGGCTTAAATTATTTCGGCGTCCGTGGTTAGAATTATTCTGTAGCATTTTAGAAATCTTGTATATAAAGAAGTACTGTTACAATAAAATCGCTAATCTGACCGCAAATGTTTTTTGTGTCTCTGCTAGTTCTGATAATATAACTGTTTCTTGAAACACTAATTTAACAACGATGAATTCAAGTGTGGAGTTTAACTTTTTATGCAGACTTCATGTTAAATTTAGATCAGTTTAAGATATAAGATTATCATAAGCAAAAATCAGTGATATTGTGAAATCAATTTATCTTTTGGTAAATGATTTGTTCTTGGATACGTATTTTGCTTCGTTGATTATACCAGCTCTGTATGTTCATTATACAGAATTTTTTTTGCTTTAATTGTACAGGTTGGCCCGCAAGTCCCTACCTATCTACATATCTTATGTATCCAGTGTATCTGTGTGCTGTTCCTTATTCTCGCTGTATAATAAATACCCACGTACTTGTCACAATACGCTCTTCTAGTGTAAAGGGGCTTACATCGGCCATATTTCTCTGAAAAAAAAGAAACGAATTTATAATGCGTAATTAAATATAACATAATAACATATGGATGGGTAGGGACTTACGGGTCACCCTGTAGTGTTAACCCTAAATTAGTTACTACTTTTGGTTCTTGAAGATTTTTTGTTCAGGTTTCTTGCTCTCGGTGGCTCAGCGATTAGCCTGAGGGCTAATAGCGTTAAACTGGCTTATCCTTGGGGACGATTCGAGAAAGACCTACTGGCTTATGCTGGGGGGACGATTCGAGAAAAATCTTCACTTAACTGACTTAACATTGAAGGAAAGTTTCGAGAAATACTTTATTAACTGACTTATCCTTGGAGACATTTCGAGAAAGACTTCACTTACTGGCTTACCCTTAGGATAAACTTCGATAGTAAGATTTCACGTGTTGCACTGGTTCTTCATGTGCCAACTCTTATTTCCACCAATCGTGATAAGTTTTTAGGATATTCTTAATGTTTATTTTATGCAAAGTTATTGTTAAATATTTATTTTCATCTAATCAATAACCAAACAATAGGGTAATTAAATTCCCGGCAGATAGATTGCCTGACTACTTATTTATAGTTCGAGTACTGGTTATGGTATATGTAATAAAGAGAGAGAACTGAATACCGATCTTTTAGTTTAAATTACATTTCTCACCAGAGGCAGTGTTGGAAAACGTTTAACTCTGGTGAAGAAAAATGACTGAAAGACATCGAGAGTGAAACACTAAATAAGAAATTCGTACGGTCTGTAAATTTTTCATGTTTATCTCCTTTAGAAATGGTTGTGACTTTATATGTAAAAGGAAAAAAAAAAACGTGAGTGGAGTTTGGTTTGAATTTCGCGCAAAGCTACACGAGGTCTATTTCCGCTAACTGTCCCTAATTTTGTAGTGTAAGACTAAAGGGAAGCTAGTCATCACCACCAACTCTTGGGCTACTCTTTTACCCACGAATAGGGGGATTGACCGTAACATTATAACGCCCTCACACCTGAAAGGGCTAGCATATTTGGTGTGATGGGGATTCGAACCCGCGATCCTCAAATTACGAGTCGAGTGCCTTAACCACCTGGCCATGCCAGGCCGCGTAAGTGGAAATGATCACAGAAAGACAAACTTTATTTCTAACAAAACAATGAAAGAAAAACTATGTCCGACCAAACTGCGAATTGTGGTAATGTAGGAAAGGACTCATGGGCAGTGATTTGTGGGAAATAAAATAGAGATGTGAAATGTTAAAACCGTATCTTATTTTGAGTCCAAAATGGACGAATTAAGCGAACTGTGATAAAAACAAAATTGCTGCTTGAGTGATTTTTTTATCACGTGTTTCTAAATCGTTCGTAATTGGTCGAAATTAAGTCGAAGACGGCAGTTTAAAATATTTGCCCCCCGCTAGTACAGCGGTATGTCTCCGGATTTACAACGCTAAAATCAGGGGTTCGATTCCCCTCGGTGGGCTGAGCAGATAGCCCGATGTGGCTTTGCTATAAGAAAAACAAAACAAACACATTAAATTCTTTGTATATATGTGGAATCAATAGGTTTTGTTGAAGTAACACTGAACCTGTGCAGTAACTTAGCTTTTATGTATTGTTTTCCAATTTTTGGTTGTAATAAGGTGTATTTGGGAGATGAGTAAACAAACCATTATAAAAACGAATAGGCTACAAATTATGACACGCGATCTACCACGAGGCTTAATATATTCCAAAATAGCATACTATTGGCATGATCAAACACTGTTTCGAAAGGACTTCAGTACAGTTGTTATAAAAATTATTATTTCGATTGTTGTATGTATTATTTTTTGTATTTGAATTGTAAAGCACGTATTTTATTGACTCTCACCTGACATGGGCCTAATCTAAAACAAATCGTGTAATGTACTTATGTGTCAGGGTTTTCTATGGTCATAGTGTTTTTGTACAGTTTGTACGAAATGCCCGTCAGATTTACAAACGTGCAGTACCTAGTTTAAATAATATAATACCTACTTCTCCCATCAGCCCCTGAAAAACAAAGGTTCACCTTTCGAAAGCGCTCGGGTTATAAGGTTTCTATTTCATTTTTATAATACGTGATTCTTAACTTATATTTGCCATAGTCAGGTGGTTAGGGCGGTCGACTCGTGATCTGAGGGTCGCGGGTTTGAATCCCCGTCACGCCAAACATGCTCGCCCTTTTATCCGTGGGGGCGTTACAATGTCACAATCAATCCCACTATTCGTTGACAGAAAGTAGCCCAAGAGCTGGGGGTGAGTGGTGATGACTAGCTCCTTCCCGCTAATCGTACACTGTTAAATTATGAACGACTAGCGCAGATAACCCTCGTGTAGCTTTGCGCGAAATTAAGAAAACAAACAAACAATTCTTCAGTCACATGATGTCATTGTGACGTCATGGCCCAGCGATCCTTTAACTCAGAAGTTCACAAGTTTTTTTATGTTGTTCCCCCATTAAAAATATTCCAAGCTCTTACGCCCCAATACCCTTACACACACACAAAGTGGTAGCAAATTACTGTATATTATAAAGTTTTCATTATCTCAATATTTTTCTATTATCTCGCAATCCCCTCCACAATATCCTCACGACCATCTCTTGTGTCGGGACCTCAGATTAAGCAACGCTGCTCCAAGTTATTAAACATGTTAAAATGAGGGCCTTGTTTGTGTAATGAAATGTCATTTTATTAAACCCGTCATTAAAATATAACCCACATGTTATTAGGACAGCTAACTCAGCTGAAAATGCTCTTGTGATTATCCACACCAACGCTGAATTGGCTAAAAGGATGCTGACACTGAGAAAATAGGCCTTCCGCGATTACAATCTTACGTCACGTGAAACGGTTGTAGTAAGACGTTACCGACGGTAACTGAGAACTAATACATGCCAAATTATAATACAACAGAGAGAAAATTACTCAGCGTTAAATAAGAGGGAACTCATAGAATAGCTTTGGTACGATTTCCAATTAATGGATTTTTGTCAGTACAATAAATTTTGCTTAAAAAATACACCTTTCGCTTTAGGACTAACATAATATAATAATTGTTTAATGTTAATGTTTATCAGCTGTCTATGTTGGAAAATATTTCTGGGTCATTAAGCTGGAATGTCATTAGCTCGTGAGGTCAAACGTCCTTCGATATGATACGTTTCGTGATGAAATAACTTTAGCGACAAAATGTTTTTCTAGTTTTAAGAACATGGCTATCGTATCTATCATAACGTATATCATGCATGCAGTATTTTTAAAAGTACTGATATATCACGTTAGGTTACGACCCGGGTATCAATTTCGCTGTTCGTTTCTCGCAATAAATTCATCCTTGGAAAATTTTGTTCATACTTCTTAGGCTAAACCTATATTATTCATAATTAGCCGACAAAGGTTAGAGAGTCTTGTATTAAATTTCAGTGAACGTTTCAAACTCGTGGACTATCACACGATCTTAAAGAACGAAGTTTTGTCGTTTGTTATAGTACAAAGCCACATCTTGTGTTTTTACCTTGGAGAATCGAACCCTGGATTTCAGTAAGATTAGAAGTTCGTAAACTCACCACTGCCTCAATAGGGGACAATCCGGTCGGTGAAGCGGTCGAGATACCGCGCGAGGGTCGGTTTTAAGTTTACTCTCAAAGGTTAACGCGTGAAACAATATCTTTTTTTGTTGCTAGCTGTGCCCCCCCCCTCGCTAGTACGTTCCGGAACTAGCTGTGCCCCCCCCCTCGCTAGTACGTTCCGGAACTAGCTGTGCCCCCCCCTCGCTAGTACAGCGGTATGTCTCCGGATTTACAACGCTAAAATCAGGGGTTCAATTCCCCTCGGTGGGCTGAGCAGATAGCCCGATGTGGCTTTGCTATAAGAAAAACACAAACACGAACTAGCTGAAGTCGACCACTTCGCTTATGGTCTTTTAAACAACGAGAGAGCTCATAGTTTCTTTAACTTATTTGTTAACCCACATTGTGAATGAAAGATTATTACGATAGATTAACAGGCTTATGGGTAATACTTCGTTTTTATATATACACTAATGTAGTAAAACACAATAAAAAATTGATCAAACTAATATTCGATGTGAACTGGATCTTCGATTTAAAAAGAGAAATACACTAAAGTACCATCAAAGTAAAACATTTCCCACTAACTTTCCAATTACTTAATATCTCATCATCGGGTGGAAACTGACCACTAACACTTAAAAATATGAATCATCTGTGTGAGAAAATCCTGGATCATACGAATCGTTGTTAAGGGATGTATCGAAAATATTCTCTATCTATTGAATCTGATCTACCTGCGAAACGTAAGTTTGAGAACTCTACTATATCTGTTGAATCTGATCTACCTGCGAAACGTAAGTTTGAGAACTCTACTATATCTGTTGAATCTGATCTACCTGCGAAACGTAAGTTTGAGAGCTCTACTATATCTGTTGAATCTGATCTACCTGCGAAACGTAAGTTTGAGAACTCTACTATATCTGTTGAATCTGATCTACCTGCGAAACGTAAGTTTGAGAACTCTACTATATCTGTTGAATCTGATCTACCTGCGAAACGTAAATTTGAGGACTCGACTAGAACGCAGTTTCCTCTTTTCAATGAAAAGACGAATACATTTCTGTTTTACCGAATCGTTCTGAACAGTATTTAAATCGAAACGTTGTGCCCCTATTAGCAGGCGACTGCAGTTCATTAAAGCTCTCAAAGCTGCAATGTTTACTCTGCTTAAACTTCTGTAACAACTTCTAAATGTTTAACTTCGTTTATTTGAACGAGCTTTAAAACAATAAATTGTGTTTCCTTTCCGCTCGTGATCAACCAGAGCAAGTAACAGTGTTATTCTAGTGGTTCGTTAATTTTATTATAGGGGTCGCTTCGTTTCTTCTTTGAATGAGTAACAGTACTTCACTATTATCAAATAATTGTTTGTTTGCTTTCAGGTTTTCGCTCACACCTACACGAGGGCTACCTTGGGAAAGGAGCTAGCTAGTCAACACCACCCACCGCCAACTCTGAAAACCACTCTTTTATCAACAGAATGACCGTTACATTATAACGCTCTCAATACTGAAATAGCGAGCGAGTTCGACGACGGGATTCACGACCCCCAGCTTACGAGTTGAGCACCCTAATCACCAGCCCATTCTAGGCCTTGTTTTACTTGTTCAAAGGATAAATTATGATAGGAAATTGCCTAATGTCTCGTAATAAAGCTTAACTCGAGCAAAACTGGAGCAGTATATAAGCTTACTCAGAAGTTAATTACCTTATATTAAAACGAGCTTGGTTTGGTCATGCTCTATCTGACGAACCTGCAATTCGACCAATAGTCCTGCAACATAGGTTCAATTGCAAAAGGCTTCGACATAAAGTTATCATTTTCAAAAGAAAGTAATCTACTTGATGGCTTTCCATGATCCATTTAGTGTACGAAGACGATTGTTTCTATACACCTCTTTCGACATTCCGATCGCACAGAAATAGACGCTGTGCCCAACTACTTGTCCGGTGTGTCTTCCCAGAGAATAACATGAATGCATACTATTACCTGAGATATGTGGATTTTTTCCACTGAACTTTATGTTCACGTGTTCTTACCGCATTTTGTTTACCGCAGCTGGGTACGATTTGCTGCGGGTGTATTTCTGGATGGTCCTAAGCCCTAAGATGATCCACATTTCTTTGCTTACCAGTACCATTAAGTATTTAAAAAAAAAAAAAATATGTCTTGTAAATTTTGAATCCCCGGTCTGAACACATGATCTGAGCGTATGAATATTTTGCGTCTGAAAGGGTTGTTATACACCCTTCCCAAAAGTGATGCATTTTTATACACGCTTAAACATTTAAATACGTCAGTCTCGTACACCCCGTTCCATCGCGAATTTTACTGGTTGTGCTTTTCCTATTTGCATATTCAAAATCGTTTCAATATAATGTAGTAAACTTTCTATAGAAGTTTAAAACAACATATGCAAGTGTTCAAGGGTCGTATGATTAGACGTTAATTAAATCATCCAAATATCATGTTGAAGATCTAAAAAAAATATTGCTTATTATATTAATATCTGAACTTTTACCTTTTTTGTAATTAAGTGCACCAGCATTCCTTTTAATATTTTCATTTATAATATTCGTCTTTGAATAGCTTTTATTACAAAAACATTGAGAAAAATCTGTGCTAGTTTAAGTAAAAACTTAAAGTAATGTAATTTGATTTTTTTAGTTGGTTTTCTTCGTAACCGTTCGGCATGGCCAGGTGAATAGGGGGAAGCTCGACTTGCAATCTAAGGGTTGCAGGTTTCAGTCTCCGTCGTCCCGCCAAACATGATCACCCTTTCAGCCGTGGGAGCGTTATGAAGTTACCATCAATCTCACTATTCGTTGATAAAAGAGTAGCCCAAGAGTTGGCGGTGGGTGGTGATGACTAGCTGCCTTTCCTCTAGTTGTCATTCACTGCTACGTGACTGACGGTTGACGCAGATAGTCTTCGTCTATTTTTGCGCGAAATTCAAAACAAGGGATTATTTGTAATCAGAACGTAAGTTCGTTAAAACAGAATGTTTCATTTCAAATATACTTATGAATAGTAAGTTTTTAGTAATGCCTCTCAGAGGGTCAGTGAAAGATCTGTAGAGCAAAACGCTAAAAACCGGATTTCGATACCTGTGGGGGCACAGCACAAATAGCCAATTGTGTAACTTTGCGCTTAAGAACAACCAAACTGTTAGCTACTGTTTTGTACTTCAAGACTCATTTTTAAATTCCACTCATTTGTTTTTCTTAATAAACTCTTATTCTTTCGTCGGGGAACGAAATACGACGAAATTAATCGAACAGTCATGTTTTCCCTGGATATAGTTTCACAACGTCACACGATACTCTAATATCAGAAGGGTTTACATCTGAAATCATTAGCAAACGGCAAGAAAAAAAACAAAATTTTTTTGCGACGAAGAGGAAAACAGCACTGCCCTCTACAAAGTTTGATATTGTTGATGCTTATAAATATAAACGAAATGTTTATATTAGCTATTGTTTAATATGGAAAAATAATATCCAATTGTCATTACTTTTTTAATAAATGTACAATAATAAATATACTTATGAAAAGCATTGTTACCATAATTTCGCTAATTGGTGCGCAATTTTTAACAAACCTAATTAAGTGATAAGCAATAATACGTACAAAAGTAGGTAAATAACCGACATTACCATTCTGAAAGAGTAAGGTTGTGTTATTGCAAAAATAAAATTGGTGTTAACTTTTTAAAATAACGTATTATTGAAAACAAAAACAATGGCATAACAGTACGTCATCATACTTAAAGTACTAGAAATCGGGTTTCGATACCCTTGGAGGACAGACCATTGTGTAGTAGCTTTGTGCTTAACTTCAAGCAAACACTTTCGCCTAGTTCCATGACTCATAAAAATGGTGACATATTTATAGTAGTTAAATTACTGCTTTATCTGTTGTATCGTTGGAACTGAGCTTTACCTCATAGGTTCTTGAAACTGTCGAATTAATCACTGTTTTCTTATTCTTGGCTGTAAAGAATTCGAATATAACCTTAATCCTTACGGAGGACGTAAGGGAGCCACAAGTGTAGACCTTCGTTTTGGCTGATTGGTCAGTATAATTATTTAACAAAATGCACAAGACTAAAGTTTGGGGTTTCATCCGTAATCAATATGTTCCTGCTTCACTTATGCACTTTCTGCCACGTGCTACGTGATGCGTGAAATACACAAGCGCAATAATGAATAAGCTATTTCCAGCGATAACTGTTGTTCTCTCAGTGTATGTCCACTCCACAAAACTATCCTCAAAACAGAGATTAAATTACCCAAGGGGCCCGTACAACTATTCGTGTAATTACACCATAAAATTATTCAATTTTAAACATACTGATAAAGTATAACGTAACACTTACACCTACAAGTTAGGTGCAGTTACTGTCTTCCTGTAATCGGTCTTCAGAATTAGGGACAGCGAAACGATAGAGGAAGAAAGCAGCAATATGTTTTTTAAACTCAGTGTTCGAGTCCCGGCCCCGAACATACTCGTCCTTTAACTCTTGGAACCATTATAGAGTTCCGTCAATCCTACAATTCGTTGGCAAAGAGTAACCTAAAAGTTAAAAATGGTTTGTTTTTCACCCACCTACTTTCTCTCGAGTTTTATCACTTCAAAATCAGGGATGGCTATCGCAGATAGTCCTCGAGTACAGTTTCGCGCGAAATTTATATCTAATAAACAAATGCAAAGTAAAACTTAAAACTTAGGCTGTTGACTTGAAAAGAGTTTTCCTCACTTTGTCCAGTTTATTTAAGTATTTTGCAAAACGTACAGCTGTCTTGTGATTGGTTATATATCTAGTTGTTTCTGCTTGAGTCTTTATATTCTTCTTTCTTTTAACTCCCACTGTTTTGGCATCAGATAAATGTTTTATTTTTTTTTGTAACAATAAGTTTCTACACGTTTGAATATGTTCTGTAATTTGCTGAATGTTTCCAAACGTCTTGCATATTTTCACTTGATACATACAGTACTGAAACTGTTTACAGTGAGCTATAGTGATAACTAAAGTTAGAAATTTTGTTAATGTTTTACGTCTGAACATTTCGAATCCAACATGAGGAAGATTAATATTTCGTGTTTCGCGCATTGGTAAGGAGTTCCAGCTAATATCCGGCCTGACATGGCCAAGCGTGTTAAGGCGTTCGACTCGTAATCTGAGGGTCGCGGGTTCGAACCCCGGTCGCGCCAAACATACTCGCCCTCCCGCCGTGGGGCGTTATAATGTGACGGTCAATCCCACTATTCGTTGGTAAGAGTAGCCCAAGAGTTGGCGGTGGGTTGTGATGACTAGCCTTCTCTCTAGTCTTGCACTGCTAAATTGGGGACGGCAAGCGCTGATAGCCCTCGAGTAGCTTTGTGCGAAATTCACAAACAAACAAACTAGCTAACATTTCTTATCGTTTCTTCACTTTTTACTTACGCTATACATCTTGCAGTTCATGGCGGTATATAGTAGACAAAAATCGATTTCTTTACTTAAAATATCATAATGAAGCACGCCGTTGGGGCCTGAATCTGAGGATTTGTTTTTAATTTTGCACAAAGCGACACGAAGGCTATCTGCGCTAGCCATCCCTAATTTAGCAGTGTAAGACTAGAGGGAAGGCAGCTAGTCATCACCACCCACCGCTACTCTTTTACCGTCAAATAGTGAGATTTATCGTTACATAATAACGCTCCAACGACTGAAAGGGCAAGCACGTTTGGTGTGACGGGGTATCGAACTTGCGACCCTCAGATTGCGAGTCGAGCACCTTAACCACTTGGCCATGCCGGGCCTGCGAATCCGAGGAAAGCTACAAGTTTGTTTTATGGCTGAGATAAAGGGAGAGCAAAAACGCAGGAGCCTGAACCTCCTAGCCTCACCCCCACGCACGTCACCCAGTACTTCTTGAAATGCAGTTTCACACGTTGTCCCTTTTTTCGCGCTACAAATTAGTGAATTGAGATTGAAATTCCAGAGCAGAGACATACATTTGTGTGTTCGTAAAATCCAATTTATAAATGAAACTGTGGAATCAAAGACACATAGATTAACGACCATGAGGATTTGCTGATAAAAGTAAAATGCTAGTCACTAGGATCTAATGTGTTTCTACTGGTCGTCATTAAAAGTGGGTCAACAAAACGAAACATGCGCTGTGACGATAACCCTACTGCAGGTGGCCGTCAACGCTTCCGGAGTTAAAGTTTCTTGCGAAGACTGTAGGAACGTGAAATACCGGCCTTGTCCCAGTCGTGGAACCAACTCAAAAGATGATTCATTGAAAATCGGCTGACTCGGATACATGTTTTCCAATTAGCGCGTGCGAAAGTGAGTTTTCATAATTTCTACTATTCCTACACGAGCTGCAATCATATGGTGGCTGTTGTTTATATACTTTATTTTTAATCTAGCAATGGATTTTATCAAGCAAACGATTCCATATTAACAAATAAGTAATTACAATCCATTATGTTATTATTCAAAGATCATAATTTCGTTAACCACCCATAAATTAATTTTTTTACTTATTAAACAAATAAAGTTTCACATTTATAAAGTACAGGGCTTTATTATCATTAGAATAATACATAAAGTGGTACGTTACAGTATCAAAACTAGTCTTATAGTACGCGTAATTTGATTGGCCTAAATATACGCACGAATAGGAAGAAATGTCTGATTTTGGAGTGTATACATCAGTTTTATCAAAGGTTTGTCAGACTTCTCTGTAATTTATTATTTACATCACTAACATTCTCTTTAAGTCCTTCACACTATAAAGTGCTTTTTCTGATTCTCAGGTCTGATCAAATTATTGGCCCTTAGCAAGAGAGGTAAAATAAAACATATACTTTGTTATTGTTAATTACATGTAATGATTTTCACAAAACAAATTAACACAGCATAGTGTCCAATACTCAGCTCCCTTTATTGAATCATTAAGTTTTAGTAAAAATACGTCATTAGAAATTCTGACGTTTCTTGTACAAAAGACTTAGTGTTTATTGAAAGCCTCCCAAATTTCATGAAGATATATAAATCGTATCGGACGATTGTATCGCAAAACGTCACACTTTTAGTAATTATATACAGTATACATTACAGAAATAATTAATAGAGCGATAAATAGTGGTCATAACGTTAAGTTGAATGTTTATTTCACAGCTCACTTGCGATTCGGTTTGTTCTGAATTTCGCACAAAACTACATGATGGTTATTTGCGCTAGCCGTTTCTAATTTAGCAGTGTAAGACTAGAGGGAAGGCAGCTAGTTATCACCACCAACCGTCAACTCTTTTACCAATGAATAGTGTGATTGACCGTAATTTTATAACGCGCCCATGGAGAGGTTTCATTTAGTAATTAAATATATCACTTCTGATTTGGCTGAATTCTGTCTTATACTAGGCCGAGCTTTGGATTAAGAATAATTTATATTTAACTTGGTTAGATGTTTTATACAAGTGAATGGGAACTTCCCATATAAAAAAATCCACGGAATAAATTATTCCGTTTGTATTTCTGATTGGAAGTTTAGAAATCACGTCAATCTGTTTTGTGAGACTAACGGGCTTGTTTGTTTGTCAGTCTATTTATTTATAGAGTATTTAGACTATTTGTGTATCAACTGCGGGGATTCGAACCACGGATTCTAGCATTGTTAATCCATAAACCCACCACTTGCCCCACCGAGGGATGATATTATAACATGCAACACCACCTGCAATAAACTAAAAGCTTTAGGGAAAAAAATAAATTCGGGTGACTAAGATTATCAAACTCTAACCCCAAATTTCAAAATGGATGTTACAGATGTAACTAATTTTAACTTTTATCCAATTTACTTGAATTTAACAGCCCGTTACACGATATATATATTTACATTGGCACTGTTTTCGAAATTTCAACTTTTATTTTTGGTGATAGGTAAACATTCACCAACGTCTAAAGATCCAGCTACAGTACTTTCAATAAACCTGCGCAGACCTGGGTTTTTCACCACACGTATACGCATTTTTCAAGAGAGTACAATAACAAGTAGATTATCAAGTATGCTTATTAAATACGTGAAAGGATACGACTGACAGTTTGTATGTCTTATCATAAAACCGGGACAAACTGTACTCTTTGACTAAGGTACAATTAAAATTAAATTTTCAACGTGAGAACAAGCTTTAAGAAAAGGTGAGAATTTTTTGTTTTTGTTTGTTTTGAATTTCGCGCAAAGCTACACGAGGGGCTATCTGCGCTAGCCGTCCCTAATTTAGCAGTGTAAAACTAGAGGGAAGGCAGCTAGTCATCACCACCCACCGCCAACTCTTGGGCTACTCTCTTACCAACGAATAGTGGGATTGACCGTCACATGGCTGAAAGGGCGAACATGTTTAGTGTGACGGGGATTCGAACCCGCGACCCTTCTGGTAAGTTTTCTATAACTGAGTGGAGTAAACAAACACAAAAGCAATATATTGAGTACTAAAACCTTTTAATATTTAAAATCATTCACACACATTCAGAGTACAAACACTTCCACGTGATGAATATATTTTTCTTACCAGTGGCGACAAACGTCT
Source organism: Tachypleus tridentatus (assembly GCF_004210375.1). Taxonomy (NCBI): domain Eukaryota; kingdom Metazoa; phylum Arthropoda; class Merostomata; order Xiphosura; family Limulidae; genus Tachypleus; species Tachypleus tridentatus. Next base: position 102,603,098 of record NC_134827.1, read on the forward strand.
CACCACAATCTAAACATATTAACTACACAAATTATTTACAAGTCTTTCCTAAAAGCCTTTCCAACCATTTATGGAATTGGATTAAAGTGAAACCTCATGAGCTGTAACACTTTTGTAAGAATAAATTATCGACAAATTAAATGGTGGTATGAAAGCACATTCACTTTGCAAGAAGAACAAAACACGTTTCAATAGCAAATATTTAAGAAATTATTTCAAGTTTCAAGATTTAAAAAAAAAAGCACTGAACATTAAAACTGATACAACTACAATATAAAGTATATTTAAAAACCTGCTTCACAAACTGTCTTTGTAAAAAAAAAAAAGTACATATCTTAAATCACGTTTTTTTCAAAAGCTTAGAAAACATTCTTAACGAGTTTCAAACCCATCATTTCAAGTATTAAAAGACCAAAACTTTCTATCAACGAAGACTTTTACTAAAGTTGTACACAGTACACAGATTTATGACAAAATGAATTCCCTGGTCTCTGCACGACCTCTTGAAGACACAGGATGTATGATTATTCTCGATTCGCAATCAAAACTGAATTCACATGATAGGACTGAAGAATAGTCTTAATTATGCGGGAAATACAGTTAGGGTAGTTAAGAAAAACAACACATTTTTACCATAAATATAATTGTGTGTTTGTTTTTAACGGAAAGTTTGAAGAAAATTTATACAAATTTAAGTACTTTTAAAGTTACAGCTTAAGTTATTTAGACACTTTAGTCAAAGGTTAAATTCAACTTACTAGAGCCATAAGTCAGATGTTGTATGAAATACTAGAGTCAAACAGAAGATAAAACAGCTAATTGGATGTTTTCACTCAATTACAGCTATTAACAGCACATTATGCACAATTCCTTTAACATATATAGTAAAATGTATTAAATGATTTTATAACACAAAACAAGAAATATGCAACATATAAAAAAACATGTTAAAAGCCAAAACTGTATCAGTAAACCAAATTTGATAGATAACAAACATGAGGAACAAATAGTTATCATCAGTAATAAATCATCTATTCACAACATTCTTATCCATATTCAATCTTAATATAAGAAGTTTTGGATGAACCCTATACTCACAGGAAACTTACTTTTCTACCTACTGAAAATGATTCAAAATATTATACAAACACCAGACACACTCTTATACGACAGCCTAATTATACTCCAAATAAATAATTTCTTGTAACCTCTCAAGCATGAAAAAACTGCTCAACACTCGGTCACAGCTGTGGATCTTGTTACAATCCATGATCAAAATGCAATGTCCACCTTTTTCACTACAACTTTATATCCGGTAAGAATTTAACTGTTACCATTAACCTCAGAAAAATTGAGATTCATTACAAAACAAGTGTGTTACAAATTTGACAAAACTTGAAGCAGCAAAGAGAAAAACAAAATCTAACTTTTACTATATCATTAAAATAATAGTCTAAACAAGCACTTGGCTGGAAGTCAAAATTTTGTCATCTACATTCTTTTAATTTTCCTTTTACAAAAAAAGAAACTATTGCTCGAGAATGAACTAACTTCTGAAACTGGTCCATCCGCTGAATCAAGCTGTCAAAAAAATTCATAACCCACAAAATATATTCCTTTCTATACACGTGTAGTCTTCACACAACGTTTTGCAAACTATACTGTGGAATCATAGCTCGTGTTGGATGGAACTTGCTACCAGATAAATGTAGACAACTGAGAATATACACTGTTTTTAATCTGAAACTGCATTCATCCATCTTCCATTAACTAATCACAGGAACTCCACTCTTTTGGAAAATGAAATGGACTGGAAATTTACTGTTTTCAGAAATTATCTTCATATTCAATGACAACGAATACTAACCAACATTTTGTCCAATCTTCTTTAAGGCATTTAAGAGCACAATACAAAAGTTATGGATTTGAATAGATGATAAGATATATCTAATGTTAATTCCACACATCACCAAAGTTTGTTTGCTAGTTTAATTTGTTTCACTTTGTTGTGATAAAATTCTCTCGTGAGAGTTTTTAACAACATAATTTTCAATTTTGAACCACGTACTTACTTGTTTAGAATCATTGCTTGACTGTACCCAACTAAATATTTTCAGTTTGCCACCTTGCGAATAAGACATTTTTTGTTTATTGAACTACTTCCTAACGAATACCAGTTGAATAAATTATTTTAATACCAAAGTGATTTCAATTGGCCCCACGAGAGGAGGAAAGTTTACTTGAAAAGGTATCCACTCATCTACTCTGTAAACAACAAAAGCGGTTTTCTCTCACTCTGTATAAATTCTGGTTGTTACAAAC
>NC_134827.1:102605919-102650327 GCF_004210375.1 Tachypleus tridentatus
ATTGTGTAGTAGCTTTGTGCTTAACTTCAAAGAGAGCAAACACTTTCGCCTAGTTCCATGACTCATAAAATGGTGACATATTTATAGTAGTTAAATTACTGCTTTATCTGTTGTATCGTTGGAACTGAGCTTTACCTCATGGGTTCTTGAAACTGTCAGATTAATCACTGTTTTCTTATTCTTGGCTGTAAAGGATTCGAATATAACCTTAATCCTTACGGAGGACGTAAGGGGCCACAAGTAAGTGTAGACCCTTCGTTTTGGCTGATTGGTCAGTATAATTATTTAACAAATTTCACAAGACTAAAGTTTGGGGTTTCATCCGTAATCAATATGTTCCTGCTTCACTTTATGCACTTTCTGCCACGTGCTGCATTGATTACGTGAAATACAAATAGCACAATAATGCATAAGCTTTTTCCAGCGATAACTGTTGTTCTCTCAGTGTATGTCCACTCCACAAAACTATCCTCAAAACAGAGATTAAATTACCCAAGGGGCCCGTACAACTATTCGTGTGTAATTACACCATAAAATTATTCAATTTTAAACATACTGATAAAGTATAACGTAACACTTACACCTACAAGTTAGGTGCAGTTACTGTCTTCCTGTAATCGGTCTTCAGAATTAGGGACAGCGAGAACGATAGAGGAAGAAAGCAGCAATATGTTTTTAAACTCAGTGTTCCGAGTCCCGGCCCCGAACATACTCGTCCTTTAACTCTTGGAACCATTATAGAGTTCCGTCAATCCTACAATTCGTTGGCAAAGAGTAACCTAAAAGTTAAAATGGTTTGTTTTCACCCACCTACTTTCTCTCGAGTTTTATCACTTCAAAATCAGGGATGGCTATCGCAGATAGTCCTCGAGTACAGTTTCTGCGCGAAATTTATATCTAATAAACAAATCAAAAGTAAAACTTAAAACTTAGGCTGTTGACTTGAAAAGAGTTTTCCTCACTTTGTCCAGTTTATTTAAGTATTTTGCAAAACATTACAGCTGTCTTGTGATTGGTTATATATCTAGTTGTTTCTGCTTGAGTCTTTATATTCTTCTTTCTTTTAACTCCCACTGTTTTGGCATCAGATAAATGTTTTATTTTTTTTTGTAACAATAAGTTTCTACACGTTTGAATATGTTCTGTAATTTGCTGAATGTTTCCAAACGTCTTGCATATTTTCACTTGATACATACAGTACTGAAACTGTTTACAGTGAGCTATAGTGATAACTAAAGTTAGAAATTTTGTTAATGTTTTACGTCTGAACATTTCAGATCCAACATGAGGAAGATTAATATTTCGTGTTTCGCGCATTGGTAAGGAGTTCAGCTAATATCCGGCCTGACATGGTTAAGCGTGTTAAGGCGTTCGACTCGTAATCTGAGGGTCGCGGGTTCGAACTTCAGGTCGCGCCAAACATCACTCGCCCTCCCTGCCGTGGGGGCGTTATAATGTGACGGTCAATCCCCTATTCGTTGGTAAGAGTAGCCCAAAGTTGGCGGTGGGTTTGTGATGACTAGCTGCCTTCTCTCTAGTCTTGCACTGCTAAATTCAGGGACGGCAAGCGCTGATAGCCCTCGAGTAGCTTTGTGCGAATTCACAAACAAACAAACTAGCTAACATTTCTTATCGTTTCTTCACCTTTACTTACGCTATACATCTTGCAGTTCATGGCGGTATATAGTAGACAAAAATCGATTTCTTTACTTAAAATATCATAATGAAGCACGCCGTTGGGGCCTGAATCTGAGGATTTGTTTTTAATTTTGCACAAAGCGACACGAAGGCTATCTGCGCTAGCCATCCCTAATTTAGCAGTGTAAGACTAGAGGGAAGGCAGCTAGTCATCACCACCCACCGCTACTCTTTTACCGTCAAATAGTGAGATTTATCGTTACATAATAACGCTCCAACGACTGAAAGGGCAAGCACGTTTGGTGTGACGGGGTATCGAACTTGCGACCCTCAGATTGCGAGTCGAGCACCTTAACCACTTGGCCATGCCGGGCCTGCAGATCCGAGGAAAGCTACAAGTTTGTTTTATGGCTGAGATAAAGGAGAGCAAAAACGCAGGAGCCTGAACCTCCTAGCCTCACCCCCACGCACGTCACCCAGTACTTCTTGAAATGCAGTTTCACACGTTGTCCCTTTTTTCGCGCTACAAATTAGTGAATTGAGATTGAAATTCCAGAGCAGAGACATACATTTGTGTGTTCGTAAAATCCAATTTATAAATGAAACTGTGGAATCAAAGACACATAGATTAACGACCATGAGGATTTGCTGATAAAAGTAAAATGCTAGTCACTAGGATCTAATGTGTTTCTACTGGTCGTCATTAAAAGTGGGTCAACAAAACGAAACATGCGCTGTGACGATAACCCTACTGCAGGTGGCCGTCAACGCTTCCGGAGTTAAAGTTTCTTGCGAAGACTGTAGGAACGTGAAATACCGGCCTTGTCCCAGTCGTGGAACCAACTCAAAAGATGATTCATTGAAAATCGGCTGACTCGGATACATGTTTTCCAATTAGCGCGTGCGAAAGTGAGTTTTCATAATTTCTACTATTCCTACACGAGCTGCAATCATATGGTGGCTGTTGTTTATATACTTTATTTTTAATCTAGCAATGGATTTTATCAAGCAAACGATTCCATATTAACAAATAAGTAATTACAATCCATTATGTTATTATTTAAAGATCATAATTTCGTTAACCACCCATAAATTAATTTTTTACTTATTAAACAAATAAAGTTTCACATTTATAAAGTACAGGGCTTTATTATCATTAGAATAATACATAAAGTGGTACGTTACAGTATCAAAACTAGTCTTATAGTACGCGTAATTTGATTGGCCTAAATATACGCACGAATAGGAAGAAATGTCTGATTTTGGAGTGTATACATCAGTTTTATCAAAGGTTTGTCAGACTTCTCTGTAATTTATTATTTACATCACTAACATTCTCTTTAAGTCCTTCACACTATAAAGTGCTTTTTCTGATTCTCAGGTCTGATCAAATTATTGGCCCTTAGCAAGAGAGGTAAAATAAAACATATACTTTGTTATTGTTAATTACATGTAATGATTTTCACAAAACAAATTAACACAGCATAGTGTCCAATACTCAGCTCCCTTTATTGAATCATTAAGTTTTAGTAAAAATACGTCATTAGAAATTCTGACGTTTCTTGTACAAAAGACTTAGTGTTTATTGAAAGCCTCCCAAATTTCATGAAGATATATAAATCGTATCGGACGATTGTATCGCAAAACGTCACACTTTTAGTAATTATATACAGTATACATTACAGAAATAATTAATAGAGCGATAAATAGTGGTCATAACGTTAAGTTGAATGTTTATTTCACAGCTCACTTGCGATTCGGTTTGTTCTGAATTTCGCACAAAACTACATGATGGTTATTTGCGCTAGCCGTTTCTAATTTAGCAGTGTAAGACTAGAGGGAAGGCAGCTAGTTATCACCACCAACCGTCAACTCTTTTACCAATGAATAGTGTGATTGACCGTAATTTTATAACGCGCCCATGGAGAGGTTTCATTTAGTAATTAAATATATCACTTCTGATTTGGCTGAATTCTGTCTTATACTAGGCCGAGCTTTGGATTAAGAATAATTTATATTTAACTTGGTTAGATGTTTTATACAAGTGAATGGGGAACTTCCCATATAAAAAAAAATCCACGGAATAAATTATTCCGTTTGTATTTCTGATTGGAAGTTTAGAAATCACGTCAATCTGTTTTTGTGAGACTAACGGGCTTGTTTGTTTGTCAGTCTATTTATTTATAGAGTATTTAGACTATTTGTGTATCAACTGCGGGGATTCGAACCACGGATTCTAGCATTGTTAATCCATAAACCCACCACTTGCCCCACCGAGGGATGATATTATAACATGCAACACCACCTGCAATAAACTAAAAGCTTTAGGGAAAAAAATAAATTCGGGTGACTAAGATTATCAAACTCTAACCCCAAATTTCAAAATGGATGTTACAGATGTAACTAATTTTAACTTTTATCCAATTTACTTGAATTTAACAGCCCGTTACACGATATATATATTTACATTGGCACTGTTTTCGAAATTTCAACTTTTATTTTTGGTGATAGGTAAACATTCACCAACGTCTAAAGATCCAGCTACAGTACTTTCAATAAACCTGCGCAGACCTGGGTTTTTCACCACACGTATACGCATTTTTCAAGAGAGTACAATAACAAGTAGATTATCAAGTATGCTTATTAAATACGTGAAAGGATACGACTGACAGTTTGTATGTCTTATCATAAAACCGGGACAAACTGTACTCTTTGACTAAGGTACAATTAAAATTAAATTTTCAACGTGAGAACAAGCTTTAAGAAAAGGTGAGAATTTTTTGTTTTTGTTTGTTTTGAATTTCGCGCAAAGCTACACGAGGGCTATCTGCGCTAGCCGTCCCTAATTTAGCAGTGTAAAACTAGAGGGAAGGCAGCTAGTCATCACCACCCACCGCCAACTCTTGGGCTACTCTCTTACCAACGAATAGTGGGATTGACCGTCACATGGCTGAAAGGGCGAACATGTTTAGTGTGACGGGATTCGAACCCGCGACCCTTCTGGTAAGTTTTCTATAACTGAGTGGAGTAAACAAACACAAAAGCAATATATTGAGTACTAAAACCTTTTAATATTTAAAATCATTCACACACATTCAGAGTACAAACACTTCCACGTGATGAATATATTTTCTTACCAGTGGCGACAAACGTCTCACCACAATCTAAACATATTAACTACACAAATTATTTACAAGTCTTTCCTAAAAGCCTTTCCAACCATTTATGGAATTGGATTAAAGTGAAACCTCATGAGCTGTAACACTTTTGTAAGAATAAATTATCGACAAATTAAATGGTGGTATGAAAGCACATTCACTTTGCAAGAAGAACAAAACACGTTTCAATAGCAAATATTTAAGAAATTATTTCAAGTTTCAAGATTTAAAAAAAAAAGCACTGAACATTAAAACTGATACAACTACAATATAAAGTATATTTAAAAACCTGCTTCACAAACTGTCTTTGTAAAAAAAAAAAAGTACATATCTTAAATCACGTTTTTTTCAAAAGCTTAGAAAACATTCTTAACGAGTTTCAAACCCATCATTTCAAGTATTAAAAGACCAAAACTTTCTATCAACGAAGACTTTTACTAAAGTTGTACACAGTACACAGATTTATGACAAAATGAATTCCCTGGTCTCTGCACGACCTCTTGAAGACACAGGATGTATGATTATTCTCGATTCGCAATCAAAACTGAATTCACATGATAGGACTGAAGAATAGTCTTAATTATGCGGGAAATACAGTTAGGGTAGTTAAGAAAAACAACACATTTTTACCATAAATATAATTGTGTGTTTGTTTTTAACGGAAAGTTTGAAGAAAATTTATACAAATTTAAGTACTTTTAAAGTTACAGCTTAAGTTATTTAGACACTTTAGTCAAAGGTTAAATTCAACTTACTAGAGCCATAAGTCAGATGTTGTATGAAATACTAGAGTCAAACAGAAGATAAAACAGCTAATTGGATGTTTTTCACTCAATTACAGCTATTAACAGCACATTATGCACAATTCCTTTAACATATATAGTAAAATGTATTAAATGATTTTATAACACAAAACAAGAAATATGCAACATATAAAAAAACATGTTAAAAGCCAAAACTGTATCAGTAAACCAAATTTGATAGATAACAAACATGAGGAACAAATAGTTATCATCAGTAATAAATCATCTATTCACAACATTCTTATCCATATTCAATCTTAATATAAGAAGTTTTGGATGAACCCTATACTCACAGGAAACTTACTTTTCTACCTACTGAAAATGATTCAAAATATTATACAAACACCAGACACACTCTTATACGACAGCCTAATTATACTCCAAATAAATAATTTCTTGTAACCTCTCAAGCATGAAAAAACTGCTCAACACTCGGTCACAGCTGTGGATCTTGTTACAATCCATGATCAAAATGCAATGTCCACCTTTTTCACTACAACTTTATATCCGGTAAGAATTTAACTGTTACCATTAACCTCAGAAAAATTGAGATTCATTACAAAACAAGTGTGTGCAAATTTGACAAAAACTTGAAGCAGCAAAGAGAAAAACAAAATCTAACTTTTACTATATCATTAAAATAATAGTCTAAACAAGCACTTGGCTGGAAGTCAAAATTTTGTCATCTACATTCTTTTAATTTTCCTTTTACAAAAAAAGAAACTATTGCTCGAGAATGAACTAACTACGAAACTGGTCCATCCGCTGAATCAAGCTGTCAAAAAAATTCATAACCCACAAAAATATATTCCTTTCTATACACGTGTAAGTCTTCACACAACGTTTTGCAAACTATACTGTGGAATCATAGCTCCGTGTTGGATGGAACTTGCTACCAGATAAATGTAGACAACTGAGAATATACACTGTTTTTAATCTGAAACTGCATTCATCCATCTTCCATTAACTAATCACAGGAACTCCACTCTTTTGGAAAATGAAATGGACTGGAAATTTACTGTTTTCAGAAATTATCTTCATATTCAATGACAACGAATACTAACCAACATTTTGTCCAATCTTCTTTAAGGCATTTAAGAGCACAATACAAAAGTTATGGATTTGAATAGATGATAAGATATATCTAATGTTAATTCCACACATCACCAAAAGTTTGTTTGCTAGTTTAATTTGTTTCACTTTGTTGTGATAAAAATTCTCTCGGCGAGAGTTTTTTAACAACATAATTTTCCAATTTTTGAACCACGTACTTACTTGTTTAGAATCATTGCTTCGACTGTACCCAACTAAATATTTTCAGTTTGCCACCTTGCGAATAAGACATTTTTGTTTATTGAACTACTTCCTAACGAATACCAGTTGAATAAATTATTTTAATACCAAAGTGATTTCAATTGGCCCCACGAGAAAGGAAAGTTTACTTGAAAAAGGTATCCACTCATCTACTCTGTAAACAACAAAACGGTTTTCTCACTCTGTATAAATTTGTTGTTACAAACATTTAAATGATAACGTCAGATACAGTAAAATGTATTCAAGTTTTTCCTTCAGTCTTTAATTAATACTCTAACACACACTAAATCACTTACTTCTAATCCGTAATATTAAACTAATGGTTGAATGTAGTAGATACACTAATCATTATAAGCTAAACCACATAAGTGATTTTATCAGTCATGAAAATTAAACCTAATGGGGATTACTAGACACAGATAAGAAAATTAGAAAAATAAAATGCATTTTCTGTACAAACATAATAATTTTTCAAGAGAATGTTTGAGATAAATGTTACAATTATTTTAACAACAAAAGTCAAATGATAAATTTCACTGCTTCTGCCATTTCAAAACAAAGTAACAAACATTCATTTTAATTTAAAAAAGAAAACAAGAAATCATACTACGTATTTACTCAGTTTGAACTTTTATGTGTGAAGGTTTCGTTACAGAAAATGCATTTTTGATCACTTCTTAAAAAGTAAAAACAAAGGACACACATCTCTAAGTGTAATACAAAGATACACATCTTTAAGTGTAATACTGGTAAGAATGTTTCTAATGTCATTTTACTTCAAAAATATTGAGCATAATGTTATTTTCTCAAGCTATTTGAAAGCTTGATTAGACAAAATGAAACTGATTCAACCAGTTACAAAAATAAAACTAGCAACATTCTGATTGTACGTAAAATGATTTCCACGTGCACACATCACTGATCCCACATGCATACATCACTGATCCCACACACACAGTCATATTACAAACATGTAGAAACTTCAACACTGAGTGTCCCAAATAAGATATACAGTGTTGTAAGTGTTCATGTTTCTTTTGTAACAATTTTTACTTGGAAGTTATTTAATAACATTGCAATGGTTTAATTTTTTTTAATCTATAATTAATTTTTGAAGCACTGAAAAAAGAAAAAAAATGAATACAAAATACAGTTTTTGCTATCTAAACCTTACATAACGAAGTTAGTAGCTAAGAACAACATTATAATTCAAACACCATATCCATGTGCCTGTGTTGTTGCTATAAAGACAAAAATAGGTTTCTGAATGTTATTTTGAATTTCTGCACAGAGATAAAGAGCTATCAGCAAGAGGAAGGTAACTAATCAACAGCACCCACTCTTGTACTACACAAGTAGGGTTTGATCACCTGAATAAGTGGGGTTTGATCACTGTTATGATGCACCCACAGTCCCCCATGAAGTACAGATTTGTTGCAGCAGAATACAAAGCATGAACCCTCAAATTCACAGTTTTACATACTCACCACAAGGGCACACCCAGTCAGTTTTCAGAACCTAACAGCCATTTCCAGGGTTGAGAAGAAAATCTGGTTTTGTTATTATTTCTCTTGCCAAGTGTCACATTTTACTACAAGAACCATACAAACTTACAAGTTAACAGATAATCAAATTTTGTAAATGCCTAAAAACAGACATCCACATTGTTTTGGAAATTTCAGTATGACTTAAGAACAAATTACCTGAAACAAGAGGACAAATTGTTTTGATTATAACAATCAACCTGTAGAAGGATGTGGGCTTTCTTGTAGTTATACATGGTCTAGTTTATGAACTAGCATTTCAAAGTCAGCTTTGATGGCAAAATATATATATTTCTATACTTACTTCATGATGTGAGACAACAAAGAATGTTATTTTCAGTACAATAGATAACAAAATACTTTGTGAAAATTGGTGGAGATTTACAGTCAAGTCAGATTAGAAACAAGTAAATAGTAAAATGATTTTCACATTTTTAATTTTGTTTAAAGATATTTGCTTAAAAACAGAGAAATACCAATTGTACCTAACCATATTTTTTCTTATAAGTTCAAGACATACTGTTCTGAATGTCTTGTGTTCTCAAAGTAGCTATTTTAGTAAACAAACTATACATCCTGAAACTTTCATTTATACAGACGATACTAAAATACTACCTTAACACACCAAACTACTGGACCGTACGAAAGATTGCCTGCATCAACATCCTTCCAATTCAGTTACAAGGGTATAGCATTAATTTACTTACAAAAATTTGTGTCGCTTGAATTAAAAACACAGGGCCATTGAGTATACCACTAATAGTAGAATTTCCTTTTGTCATAAATCATTTCAGAAAACTCCTCACAAAGAACACAACCAAACTTGTTTCAGTTTCAGCAGAATTTAATAAAAAAAAATCTTCACACAGATCATGTGAAAAATAAACACAAAAACCTATAGGTTTTATAGTAAAACTGTAGCGGTTACCAAGTACAAACATCCAAAAGCTCAGCAGCTCACACTTAAAAAGAGAATCATTACTATCTCTTTAATCAGAAAGTCATTCAACTTGAATACACCCCTCAAACACGACCTGGTATGGAACTTCCCTCTACAGGAGAACCAGTGCCAAACCTCTCAAAAATGGATTGTTTTCTAATATTCATCTCTTCTCCAGGAAACCTTTGCATCTTTCAGTAGTGTAAACCTATCGACAATCCTCGCATACACAACCTGTTCCTAACAGTCTATCATTTAACCTTTCTGGTGACAATCACACTTCACAGCATACACAGGTAACGCACCATCACCAAACCCCACAGTTGTATAATAAAATATTAAAAAACAAATAAGAAATGTAAAGAACTATTATACTAATACCCCTACTGCTGACAGAAGCTGAGAACTCCTTGAAAATGAGAATGTACAAATGTGAAAACTCCTACTGATCTGGTTTCTAAAATGATAACGAATATTTACAAACTCAACAGAGGTTGATACTAAACTACAGTTTCCTTGTTTCACATACACACTTGTATACACATATTCACAAGTTTAGCTAAGTGGAAATGTGCTTGTTGTTTTTTTTTTTTGGTCAAACTTAAAACAGCAGCACACATAGAATAAGCAACACATAAAAGTGTGGCTTCACTTATTAACAAATTAACCTAAAGTTCTGTTATGTTTGGGGAACAAACATTCAACTGTAAGGACACAATGAATGAAATACATATATATATTCTTGATGTGTTTAATGTGTCTGTAGAGAGATGAGAAGAGCACTAGATAAAAGTTACACAACAAACAAATGTGCTCAAACCAACTAAACGACACATTATGTTTTTATTTCTTCAAATAATTTTTGGGAAGACATCTAAAAAAACCCAATACTTCCACACCTACTAATTTAATCACACCAGAGGCATTTTCATGAGCTGATAAATGTTTTGTAAAGTTATAATACAACGATCTCAAGATGTTCCTCTGCCTGGGAAAAACAAAATATTCACTGTGAAAAAAAAAAAACACAAGGAAAAATGGTAAACACAGTTTACCTTTCAATACTATGACGATGTGTTGGGTGATCACCCAGGAAAGCAAAATTCAGTTTCAAATGTGAAGTTAATGACCAAGCATACACTAATATAATATGACAATGTAATATGAGCTTATAGCTTTTTCACACAAGTCTTACATTCAATACTCAAGGGTATATTTCTCTTATTACAAGTTTCGGTATAGGTCATCTAGTAGACAAACATATCACTGGTGTTAATGGTGTCCAACATTACCATTACCGCACCTGCAACACCATAGCCTCCATAAGCACGGTGTCGTCACTTTTTCAACAAAACTTTTATCAACACAACTGACAAAGTGATGCCTGGGTAAGTCACTGTTGTTTTGGTAAACCACGTGTGGTACACACTGCTACTACACTCATCTGTCAAGTTCGTTACAGCATCTCTTCAAAAGTCGCCATGATGTCACTTTGACGGTTCATATCTATTTGACCCGCCATCTGTAAATGAAATTTAGAAATAATAACCGACTCGAACCAAACTGAATGTTACATGACAATATCAAGACCAGAAACTTGTCTACTTGATAGAGGAATCTCAGTTTTAAAATGAATTAAAAAAACATTCAGTCCATTTCTCTTAAAGATTAACTTCAAGTAAATGCTATCTCTAATTACTTATTTTAAAAAATTATAGTCAGTGACCAAAGGCTAACAAATCTGAAGTCGTCAATCGACACTTTCACTCACAGCTTCCCGTCTTCTCCTTGCCTGCTCTCTCTCTCGTTGTCTTTGTCGTTCCCGGTCGTCAGCTGCAGAACCCTGCTGGTTGTTGAGAACCTTATCTCCCTGCTGCCACTGGGCTTGATGGGCTTTCCTTACTCTCTCCAAAGCCTCTTCTTCATCTTTCTCCCTACATCAACAAATTAATAAATGAAGCTATGCTTTAAAATAGGTTTGTTTATATTTAAATACAAAATAAGAAACTCAGTTATAAAAGATACTTACTTTTCCACCAAAAATAGAAGCCATATTATACAAATGCTCTACTGTTCATTTATTTATACATTTCTTTAATATCTAAGAACCATTTCAAAGAATATTAACTCTACCATGGTTTTATATTATTATTTAACTTTGATTTTTTTGTTTCATTTCTCAAGATATGGTGAGGAAAGTTGTTGTTGTTGTGTTTGGAATTTCGCACAAAGCTACTCGAGGGCTATCTGCGCTAGCCGTCCCTAATTAAGCAGTGTAAGACTAGAGGGAAGGCAGCTATGCATCACCACCCACCGCCAACTCTTGGGCTACCTTTTTACCAACGAATAGTGGGATTGACCGTCACATTATAATGCCCCCACGGCTGGGAGGGCGAACATGTTTGGCATGACTCGGGCGCGAACCCGCGACCCTCAGATTACGAAGCGCACGCCTTAACGCGCTATGCCATGCCAGGCCCCAGGTGAGGAAAGAAAAAAATAAAATAAAAAATAAATTAAAAATGAATTAATTTAACTGGTTCCTCTGCTTGTTTAAATGATTACCTTGGCAGTTCCTTAGGGCTGTGATATTTTGTTAATAATTAGCATATTAAATCTTTACATCTGTGAGAGTATTCTGTCAACAACTAGCACGTGATCCTACTTTGTTAATAACTAGTACATCATCAGGACAGTGACCGTGTTTTGTAAATAACACCTGCGTGAAATAAGCCTTTTAAGTCAAACGTCCATGTTGTGTAACAGTTGGGCATATAATTACGTCACCCAGACTGTTCTCTTCTTTATTTACTTACAAAATTACCAAGGAAGTCTAATTAAGGCCCAAGAATATTATGGTATTTGATGGTTCATATCTGAATTGTCCGTTTCAAATTTATAGTTTCATTTCTGAGTTATTAATTCAAAAGAATGCACACGCATAAGTGGCTAAAATGATACCACTTTGTCGAGAATAATTAAAGTGCAATTCTAATACCATACACATAAATTTGTATATACTGACCTTAGGAAATCTAAAAATAACTGAAAACTTATTACACAAAATGCGACAATTTGCTTCTGTTAGCTTTTTTTAATTTTTATATATAGACACACACAGTTCGTGGGTGAATTCTAAATGTTTTAACAACTCAAACCACTAAAGTGTTAGTAAGTCTATGTAATACTAATAATGTAAAATTAATTAATAAAGAAATAAACACAAATGACAAAATGTTCATATTACTGAATTAATGTGTATTTTTTTGAAAACCTTTCTTTACTGAATATCTGTTACAAGTTGTTAAAATATACTTATGAAATAATTTCACATATCAAACTATAATACAGTAAAGTGAATGTGGGACAGAAGGTTGCTTCACCTTTGTTTTTCTCTCTCGAGACGTAACCTTTCCTTCTCCACTTGTTCTTTCTGATACCTCCTCCATTCCTGCTGTTCTAACAACTGTCGCTGCTATACAGTACAAACACACACAACTTCAGTTAAATATTAACAAGAACACACATTCCGTGACGACACATACTGATGGACCACCTCAACGGTAGATTAAATGAACAATAACTGAATTTATCCTCTTATTTTCCAAAAGAAGAAAACACCTGTACTTAGCTTCCATTCCCTGTGGTATACCTGTACTCTCTATTATTTCTTTTTAAACAATAGATTTTTTAAAGTATTTGACAATTTAATTTCTTGGGTTACTCAAAAATTATTACAAGAACTTAAGAAAAGGTTTATAATCTCTGGAAAGATAAAAAACTCTTAAACTATTATTATGTTTCCAGTCTAAATATTCAACATCCAAAGGTTTCATGTTTTTATTTACTCTTGTTACTACTGAAAAAAACAACAACACTTAATTTGGACACACAAAAAAAAGAAAGAAACAAATGCCAGTTGAACTGTTGAAATAACATAAACACCAGTTACGAACGATGGTTACAAGGATGATTGAGTGACAGACCACACATAGTTAGGGTACAGAAAATAACAGAGTGAATCATAATCGTAATGTGAAATCACCTTGCACTCAAAACTAGTAATGAGACAGTCTTGATATTTTTGCAAACAAATATTTAGTAAAAAAATTTCATTAAAAATGTGATTTTTTGTGTACAAAAAACTAATCTTTACCAAAAATCTACTAAATTTTGTGAAGTTACATATACTGTATCCGGAGTTATAGTGCAAATACTTAACATGTGCAAACGGGTATACAAACTCATGTATATTTACCAAGCCCATTACAAAAGGGTTAATACTTCAATTCATAATGGTCTTAAATTGTAGTGACACTTTAAATAACCAAGAGTTATAAACATAATACAAAATAAAAGGAGTTGGCACTAGGTTTATTTCTACTGTTTTTTACTTTTCTTATGTAAAGGATGCTTACATAAAAGAAATTCATTTGCCTCACAAGCTGACATCTATGTCAGCCAAAGGTATCCACAACACAGCACTATGCTAAAAAGGGAGACTACTCTGACCACAAGTAGGTGGCAGTCACGTATGCTCAGTCTATTGAAAAGATTATGTGAATTTCCAGACTAAAATAATTTGTTGTTTTACCCTCAGTGTTGCAGCAAAATTACATATCAGTAGAACACACAAGCTTTATTTAATTAGATCACTATTACAATTTACCCTACTGAATGGTAAAGAAAACAAGGAATTTGAAAATCTGTAAAGCTAGACACTTAAAACATCTTTTGCAGTACAAGTAAAAAGTTTATATACATAAACTACAGCATATTTCCAGATAATTCAGATGTCCCAGCTTTCTCACAAACTGAACTATAAATGTATGTGGTACATTTTACTAAGATTTTGACTTTGTTGTGCATACCCCTATACAAAATATAGAGCTGAATTACAATACAGTTTTAATATCGTACAATCATTCTGCTTGGCGATACATAATATAAATATGCACAGTACCAACTTTTACCAAAGAAAAATCATGCAGGCACATTATGCTCTTCACAACAGCCAGTGAGCTTATAGCATGAAGCTGAAAACTCATTGACTAAGTTACTAACAATGAACAAACAGACAGCAACAAAAGGTGAGGTAAATATATTTTACTAACAATTTTATGCAAAAATATTTTAAAAAAACTAATTAATGTTAACCTCTAATCAGAGCAAGCTCTGCACTTACAGCAAAACCAAATATCCACATGACTATCATTAGAGCTAGCTGAATAAACTGTTTATTTATAAAGATTAGAATGCAAGTTTTAATCAGTTTAATAGCCTAGCTTTCAACATATAGACACCCAACAGCTGAAACACGATATATATAGACACCCAACAGCTGAAACACGATAGATATAGACATCCAACAGCTGAAACATGACACATATATACATCCAAAAACTGAAACATAACATATAGACACCCAACAGCTGAAACATGACACATATATACATCCAAAAACTGAAACATAACATATAGACACCCAACAGCTGAAACATGACACATATATACATCCAAAAACTGAAACATAACATATAGACACCCAACAGCTGAAACACGATAGATATAGACATCCAACAGCTGAAACATGACACATATATACATCCAAAAACTGAAACATAACATATAGACACCCAACAGCTGAAACACGATAGATATAGACATCCAACAGCTGAAACATAACATATATATACATCCAAAAACTGAAACATAACATATAGACACCCAACAGCTGAAACACGACACTTACAGACTTCCAACAGCTGAAACATGACACATATATACATCCAAAAACTGAAACATAACATATAGACACCCAACAGCTGAAACACGATAGATATAGACATCCAACAGCTGAAACATGACACATATATACATCCAAAAACTGAAACATAACATATAGACACCCAACAGCTGAAACACGATAGATATAGACATCCAACAGCCGAAACATAACATATAGACACCCAACAGCTGAAACATGATAGATATAGACATCCAACAGCTGAAACATGACACATATATACATCCAAAAACTGAAACATAACATATAGACACCCAACAGCTGAAACACGATAGATATAGACATCCAACAGCTGAAACATGACACATATATACATCCAAAAACTGAAACATAACATATAGACACCCAACAGCTGAAACACGATAGATATAGACATCCAACAGCTGAAACATGACACATATATACATCCAAAAACTGAAACATAACATATAGACACCCAACAGCTGAAACACGACACTTACAGACTTCCAACAGCTGAAACATGACACATATATACATCCAAAAACTGAAACATAACATATAGACACCCAACAGCTGAAACACGATAGATATAGACATCCAACAGCCGAAACATAACATATAGACACCCAACAGCTGAAACATGATAGATATAGACATCCAACAGCTGAAACATGACACATATATACATCCAAAAACTGAAACATAACATATAGACACCCAACAGCTGAAACACGACACTTACAGACTTCCAACAGCTGAAACACGACACTTACAGACATCCGACAGCTGAAACGTAACGTACAGATATCCGACAGCTGAAACGTAACGTACAGATATCCGACAGCTGAAACGTAACGTACAGATATCCGACAGCTGAAACGTAACGTACAGATATCCGACAGCTGAAACGTAACGTAATAGACATCCGACAGCTGAAACGTAACGTAATAGACATCCCACAGGCGAAACGTAACGTATAGATATTCGACAGGCGAAACGTAACGTATAGATATTCGACAGCGAAAGCGTAGCATATAGATATCCGACAGTGAAAGCGTACGCGTATAGATATTCGACAGGCGAAACGTAACGTATAGATATTCGACAGGCGAAACGTAACGTATAGATATTCGACAGGCGAAACGTAACGTATAGATATTCGACAGGCGAAACGTAACGTATAGATATTCGACAGGCGAAACGTAACGTATAGATATTCGACAGGCGAAACGTAACGTATAGATATTCGACAGGCGTATATAGAAACGTAACTTGTGCGTATATAGATATTCAACAGTGAAACGTAACATATGCGATATAGATATTCGACAGGCGAAACGTAACGTATAGATATTCGACAGGCGAAACGTAACGTATAGATATTCGACAGGCGAAACGTAACGTAGAGATATTCGACAGGCGAAACGTAACGTAGAGATATTCGACAGGCGAAACGTAACGTACAGATATTCGACAGGCGAAACGTAACGTACAGATATCCGACAGGCGAAACGTAACGTACAGATATCCGACAGGCGAAACGCGAAACATATACAGATATCCGACAGGCGAAACGTAACGTACAGATATCCGACAGGCGAAACGTAACGTACAGATATCCGACAGGCGAAACGTAACGTACAGATATCCGACAGGCGAAACGTAACGTACAGATATCCGACAGCTGAAACGTAACGTACAGATATCCGACAGCTGAAACGTAACGTACAGATATCCGACAGGTGAAACGTAACATATATAGATATCCGACAGGTGAAAGCGTAACATATATAGATATCCGACAGCTGAAAGGTAACGCATATAGATATCCAACAGGTGAAAGCGTAACGTATATAGACATCCAACAGGTGAAAGCGTAACATATATAGACATCCCACAGGTGAAACGTAACTTATAGATATTCCACAGGCGAAACGTAACATATAGATATTCAACAGGCGAAACGTAACATATAGATATTCAACAGGCGAAAGGTAACATATAGATATTCAACAGGCGAAAGGTAACATATATAGACATCCAACAGGCGAAAGGTAACATATATAGACATCCAACAGGCGAAAGGTAACATATATAGACATCCAACAGGCGAAAGGTAACATATATAGACATCCAACAGGTGAAAGGTAACATATATAGACATCCAACAGGTGAAAGGTAACATATATAGACATCCAACAGGTGAAAGGTAACATATATAGACATCCAACAGGTGAAAGGTAACATATATAGACATCCAACAGGTGAAAGGTAACATATATAGACATCCAACAGGTGAAAGGTAACATATATAGACATCCAACAGGTGAAAGGTAACATATATAGACATCCAACAGGTGAAAGGTAACATATATAGACATCCAACAGGTGAAAGGTAACATATATAGACATCCAACAGGTGAAAGGTAACATATATAGACATCCAACAGGTGAAAGGTAACATATATAGACATCCAACAGGTGAAAGGTAACATATATAGACATCCAACAGGTGAAAGGTAACATATATAGACATCCAACAGGTGAAAGGTAACATATATAGACATCCAACAGGTGAAAGGTAACATATATAGACATCCAACAGGTGAAAGGTAACATATATAGACATCCAACAGGTGAAAGGTAACATATATAGACATCCAACAGGTGAAAGGTAACATATATAGACATCCAACAGGTGAAAGGTAACATATATAGACATCCAACAGGTGAAAGGTAACATATATAGACATCCAACAGGTGAAAGGTAACATATATAGACATCCAACAGGTGAAAGGTAACATATATAGACATCCAACAGGTGAAAGGTAACATATATAGACATCCAACAGGTGAAAGGTAACATATATAGACATCCAACAGGTGAAAGGTAACATATATAGACATCCAACAGGTGAAAGGTAACATATATAGACATCCAACAGGTGAAAGGTAACATATATAGACATCCAACAGGTGAAAGGTAACATATATAGACATCCAACAGGTGAAAGGTAACATATATAGACATCCAACAGGTGAAAGGTAACATATATAGACATCCAACAGGTGAAAGGTAACATATATAGACATCCAACAGGTGAAAGGTAACATATATAGACATCCAACAGGTGAAAGGTAACATATATAGACATCCAACAGGTGAAAGGTAACATATATAGACATCCAACAGGTGAAAGGTAACATATATAGACATCCAACAGGTGAAAGGTAACATATATAGACATCCAACAGGTGAAAGGTAACATATATAGACATCCAACAGGTGAAAGGTAACATATATAGACATCCAACAGGTGAAAGGTAACATATATAGACATCCAACAGGTGAAAGGTAACATATATAGACATCCAACAGGTGAAAGGTAACATATATAGACATCCAACAGGTGAAAGGTAACATATATAGACATCCAACAGGTGAAAGGTAACATATATAGACATATAGACATATATAGACATCCAACAGGTGAAAGGTAACATATATAGACATCCAACAGGTGAAAGGTAACATATATAGATATCCAACAGGTGAAAGGTAACATATATAGATATCCAACAGGTAACATATATAGATATCCAACAAAGGTAACATATATAGATATCCAACAGGTGAAAGGTAACATATATAGATATCCAACAGGTGAAAGGTAACATATATAGACATCCAACAGGTGAAAGGTAACATATATAGATATCCAACAGGTGAAAGGTAACATATATAGACATCCAACAGGTGAAAGGTAACATATATAGATATCCAACAGGTGAAAGGTAACATATATAGATATCCAACAGGTGAAAGGTAACATATATAGACATCCAACAGGTGAAAGGTAACATACATAGATATCCAACAGGTGAAAGGTAACATACATAGACATCCAACAGGTGAAAGGTAACATATATAGATATCCAACAGGTGAAAGGTAACGTATATAGATATCCAACAGGTGAAAGGTAACATACATAGACATCCAACAGGTGAAACACGACACAGTATTATTTACCTTATCCTGTTTTTCTTTTGCTTGTTTTTTAAACTGTTGAAAACTGTGAAGAGCTGACCTCTGGTTCAGTGCAGTATTAGTAGAACTCGGACTGGTATCAACTGTCTGGACAAGACTTGACCAGGAACCAAGGTTTTTCAACTTTGGTTTAGCCTGTTATATTACAAACGTTTTATTTTTGTAAACTAATGCATTACAAAAAGCAACTAGCAAACAAACGAAAGTACGTCCTTCATATTAGTTTCACGTATTAGACGACAAACATTTTAACATAAGTTATAAAATCTTGATGCATTAAAGACATATTTAACACTGCAATTAAAATAATCTCTTTGATAATTATTGTAAACAAGCTTTCTAAAGTTCTGTGTCATTATAAAGATCTTAATACTGTTAATCACAATTTCACAATCAATTTTCTGTTTATTTTAATAACTTAATTAATCACTTTTAAAGTACATCGTTATAAACTACAACGTACATAAACTCTATTTCAATGTCAAAATATTATTATGTATAGTATTTTCTAGCATTAATACTCTTTACTACTATTCACAAATTTATGTCCTTATTTCAAGAAATATTGCATCAAATAATCATTATTATTTAGTGTGCGATGTGAAACTTCAGAGAACAAAAACTAACAATACACGAATATGAAAGGCAACTTTGATAAATGCTCAGAAGTGGCCAAAAACTATCTGAACGTAAGCTCCAAGGATTACTGAAAAACTTCATGAAAAACTCATTAGATTTCACACGCATCTATCAAAGCCACTTGGTTCGAGAACTCTTAACACCAAATAAGAATCAGTCAGAACACTTTTATAGAATTTAGAAAAGTAGGAGATACAAAGTCATTTTCCACACAATAAACTTCAATACACTTTATTACTGACACTTATAATTTATAATCTTTCTTTCTTCTAAAGCTGTTTAGAAGAGATTTGAAAACTCAACCTAAATTAAACTGTTTCCCTAATCATGATTTTCATCAGGAACCCCTAAAATTAAAGGATAACCATCCCTAATTTTGATCTTATAACCATAGTGGTGACAACCACTCAGCAGAAATATTGTTTGTTGTTTTTTGGATTTCGCACAAAGCTACTCGAGTGCTATCTGCACTAGCCGTCCCTAATTTAGCAGCGTAAGACTAAAGGGAAGGCAACTAGTCATCACTGCCAACTCTTGGGCTACTCTTTTACCAACGAATAGTAGGATTGACCGTCACATTATAACGCCCCCACGGCTGAAAGGGCGAGCATGTCTGGTGAGACCAGATTGAACCTGAGACCCTTGGATTACTGAGTCGAGCGCCTTAACACACTTGGCCATGCCGGGCCCCAATAGCAGTAAGAGACACCTATGCTACTACTCTGGTCCAAATAACAAAACTGACCAGTACAATTATAACATTACAACAACTGAAAATGCAAGGCATACCCAATGCCATGTTTCAGTTTTGAACCAAAGAACATCTAACTCACAGGCCAGCATGCTAACCATTAACACACACACAAACTGAAACCAGTCTTAATTAAAATTATTTTTTAATGTAATTACAAACTTTCACATTACCTCTTTTGATACTTCAGGCTGTTTTTGTCGTGCTTTCTTGTCTCCTGTTCCTAGTACTGGAAGTTGATTTCCTGGTGGAAAAACGTTAACATTGATAAACATAACTCTGTAAAATAAAAAATTACATTTTAGTTAACAAGTCTAGTTTCAGTTAATACTGTCATAAGATAATAGCTTTACATAAAATAGTTTTGTTGTATTTTTGTAAACAGGATATAATTTAACTTGGATATCAGTAAAAAAAACAAGCCTTTAAAAGATAAACATAAAACATAAGTTATTAAAAAAACAAACAAGTACGTTTCAGGAAAATTATTCATAACAGTTTTTCAAACTGGGTTTGTTAACAAGTAAACACGTTCTGTTGACTGTATCTATCTAGTGAACATTTGGACCACAAACAAAAACATACTTGACAGGTTCTGTTGACTGTATCTATCTAGTGAACATTTGGACCACAAACAAAAACATACTTGACAGGTTCTGTTGACTGTATCTATCTAGTGAACATTTGGACCACAAACAAAAACATACTTGACAGGTTCTGTTGACTGTATCTATCTAGTGAACATTTGGACCACAAACAAAAACATACTTGACAGGTTGTGTTGACTGTATCTATCTAGTGAACATTTGGACCACAAACAAAAACACTTGACAGGTTCTGTTGACTGTATCTATCTAGTGAACATTTGGACCACAAACATTTTGAGCTGCAAGCACAATTATTCAAAGGATTGCTGAAGGTATGCACTGGTAGCTCAAAACCTTCTTTCACCTCAAAACTGCCAACACAGATGCAGTCCATTAACAATGATTTTCAAGTACACTCTTCTTTGTCAATTGCAACAATTACGTTAATTTTGAGAAATGACGTACCTCTAGTTATATGTACACCATTCTCTGTAAAATGTTACATAAGGTTTGTTAACATATTAATTATCTTATGCTGAAAACATAATAAAACGTTGTTACATCCAAGATATGGTGCAATTTGATGCTAACAGTTTTGGGCTGTTGCATCATTTCAAGTCAAAATTTATTTAATATTTTTCTTTTCTTGAATATCTAACAGCCAATAAAAATCTCAGCAAAATCATATTCAAAAGATAACAGTTTTATAGAAAACAGCTAACTAATATTCTTTTGAATCTCTATAGCAGTATCTGGAGACCTTCAGACCATTCAATGAATCTTTAAATCATCACCATTAATATTATAGTGTAACTTTATAACAAAACTTAAATATGTTGTCACGAAATTATAGCAGAATCTCACAGTATTTATAAACAAAATTAGATTAAAAAAAAAAAATGGTAGGTGGTAAGTAAAATTTACAAACAGAGACTGGAAGGTAAAAACACCTTCAGGGATTTTGAGATGCACCTGGGGAAGACCTGACATTGTATTTTGAAAATTAATTTATGATGTATACCCAACGAGCTTCCTACAATACAAAGTTATAACTGAAATACTGAGATTTAAACCTTACTTTGATGCATTTGTTTTGGATGAAATAACTTTTTTAAAAAAATCTTAGCTTTAGCCCTAATTATTGACTTTTAGCCTTCTTATGAATTTTTATTCTGATGGTGGAAATACATTTCTGACCTGTGCAGAGACAACTTAACTAAAATAATTTTAAAACAGTGAATTCCTGATGTTGGCAATGTAATCTACTACTATTCAACTACCTACACATTACTTTTTATAATCTCCTTGTTACTAAAGTTAACATGACATCATCTGAAACCTAGGATTACTTTCCTCATCACAGTCTATTTGTCAGTTTTCCTCCTCCTATTTTTCCTCAAATAGATACACAGTAATTTAAAATTTATTTTAAAAAGCCTCAATTGTCACAATGTGTGTGAAGGGTAAACACAACTTTCTATTGTTGTTTAGTTATGGTATTGTTATTTTTAAACTATGAAAATGTAATATATTAACTTCACAAATTTCTCCTACATTTTTGTTTAATTTACTAAAGTAACTATCCTGCCAGTTAATCTTACTATAAAGCAACAGTGCTACCATTTAACACCAGTATCATACTTTTGCTGCCACTCAAAAGTAAGTTTATTGTCTTTCTTGAACACTAGATATGTAATTACTATATGCATAAATTTTTAGTGAGATATTATATATTTATATTAGTT
This sequence comes from Tachypleus tridentatus, assembly GCF_004210375.1. Taxonomy (NCBI): domain Eukaryota; kingdom Metazoa; phylum Arthropoda; class Merostomata; order Xiphosura; family Limulidae; genus Tachypleus; species Tachypleus tridentatus. The sequence goes on from NC_134827.1 coordinate 102,628,856, forward strand.
TTACTACTTCTGATGATTTGTTATTTCATTAGTTCTTTCAATAAAGTAATGTAGTGTACACAACACTAGGCTTATTTATGGCAGAAGTATCAACACTGACTGACAGTTCAGCAGTTACGTAACACATGCATCATGGAAGTTGTGTCATGTATTTAACTGCACTTATCAGTTATTTATGCATATTTATAAAAATATAAACTTATGAGAATACTGTACCGTCTTTTACATTAATATGAACAAACCTGAATTTCCTGACATAAGGCTATCATTAAATCCTGGTGGCAGAGTAAGGTCTGGTGGAGAGAGCTGCTCCATTTGTGGCTCAGGATCAATACTAGTTGTCAGCGATGTCTCTCTTAGATCAGTTTGTGGCAAAAGCGAGTCCAAGTAGATATTTTTACACTCGGTTGTTATCTGTGATACAGATGAAATGTTAAACACCCCAGACATGGACGTGACTGGACCAAGCTCGAGGGAAGAGGAAACTGTCTGAGTTGGATATAAATGTGGCAGTGTCGACGATTCCGACTCTGTGCCCACCAACTCATTTAAAGAAAGGAAAGTTCCTGAAGAAATAAAACAAAATCTGTTATAACAGTACACAGTTTCTGTCTGTTCTGAAAATGCATGCACACTTCATTTCAATGTATATAAATGAGAATGTTGATAACAAACAATTTAAAATACACATTTCTCCCATAATTCTGGAAGCTTTTCTTAGACATTTAATCACAATAGTTAATATAATTAAGGCACAAAACAAAGTGTATAATACTCTATGACTTTTTCATCATTTTAACACAAGTGTCATTTAACTGAAACTACAGTTTATAAACTAACATTCGAACACAAGAATAATAAGTCTGTAATAAGCCTAAGAATAGGCACTGAAACTTTAAAACCTTGATTTTATTAACTGTTAAGTTAGATTCTATAAAGAACTGTGAAATTTCTGAAATAAAACTGTACAGATGAAAGGCATATGCTACATTATTTTAGTTGATGGAGTTAACTGTTATAATTACAATGTCTATCCTACCCTGTTACATACTATACAAATTTTAACCCTTTGCAGACTAGTGGAGTCATTTGGTAATTCTAAATGCAGCTCACAACTCACTTTTAACTTTGCCATTTACCAAACTTTGATTTCTGTCATGTATCTAACCAATAAATACTGTTGTTTTGATACACTGATTCATAAGCTCTGTTTATTTCTCCAAATGAAGTTTCAGCATGTTCACTTAGCTTGAGAATTAGTTTTATGTTTCTACAATCTCTCTTTATGTGAATTTATTAATTGAACTCCCAGGTCTTAAAAATGGAAGAGCTTTGAATTGTTTGTTAGCTTTGGAAAATGATAAAACCTAAAGCTAATAACTATCAAAATAGAATGTCCTAAAAGCAAGTGTTGAGACTTTCACAAATTTTGTGCAATTTGGATTGAATATTTTTACAGTACTTTTAGCATTCCCACTGTCAAGGAACTTTTAATCAAGTGTAAGATATTTATATCAATGATGAGTAAGTCTAATTACGTATAAAATAATATTTACATCTATAACGTGTTTGTCTTTTTGGACAACCAACAGTAAATTTTTATCACACTTGATTTACACTTCTGGGCATGTTCTAATAAATAAGCGTGAACAATGACTTTATACTTGCTGTGATGTTTCAAGGACATTCTGTAGTGTAGGAAATATTTAAATAACTAAAGACCAAACATTTTTTTTCAGATTCCTCTTTACACAAAGCTGTGAGAGAAGAAACACAACCTGCAAGTCAGTGTTGTAACCAAGTCTTATACTACTGGATGACAACAATTTCATAAGAACAAATTAAAAAAACCTAGTGGTCTAAGAGCTAAACTAACACTGACCTGAACTAGATTGTGGAGAGAGAATAACATGTTTCTTCAGCACAGGTGGTGTTGTCTTGCTCACTGGTTGTGACAAGGTGAGACTATGACAATTAATCACTGGTTGCTGGTTTTGCAGAGACACCTGGTGTTGACCTGAATAAATTATTCAAACTGTAATTAAAAATAGTTTAACATTAAGAGAGAAGTGTTAAGTGACTAACAGATTACAATAAAGTTTTCTTCCAAATAACTCATATGTTGTCATTACTGAACTTTATTAACTGTTGTCTTAAAGTAGAATATAAACACATATTCACTGCTTGGTTGAATGTGATAAAACAAAACCACTCCTATTACTGTAACCACACTGCAGACTTTTATGTCTTTAGTGGTTCAAGTTCTCTACAATACGAGGGCTGTTCAAAAAATATGCGGACTGTTTGAATTGCGCGGCTCCAGTTAGTTCCAGGGGAATCCGCTTGGTGTCGCTAGGTTCACACAGATCAGCTGATTACGATGCCATTTCCTGATTGCAGATATCTTCATTTGTGTATTAGCTACGCGATTTTAAGTGAAGTGCGATTTTTTTCGTTTGGCGGATTTCAGAATGAATGACCTGAAGGAGCAACGACTTGCTCTGAAATTTTGTGTTAAACTTGGAAAATCTGCGACTGAAACTTTTGCTATGCTTAACACGGCTTACGGTGATGTTGCTATGAAGCGTACGGCATGTTTCAAGTGGCATGAACGTTTTAAGGATGGTCGACAGTCCATTGAAGATGATGAGCGCCCTGGACGTCCTTCCACCGACTGACGACCCACACGCCGACAAAATCAACACCCTGGTGCGGCAAATCGGCGCCTGACTGTCAGGAGCTTGCTGAAGAGTGTGGGATATCAGTTGGATCTTGTTACCAGATTTTGACGAAAAATTGAAGATGCACCGTTGCTGCAAAATTCAGTCCTCAGAACTCGAGAGTTTTGGCCAAACACTCGATCACTGTTCTTCCCCACCCCTACTCACCTGACCTTGCTCCTTCCGATTTTTTCTTGTTCCCCATACTCAAAAGACCCTTGAAAGGAAGAAGATTTGAGACGATTCCGAGATTAAGGCAAATGCGACGAAGGAGCTGGAGGACATTACAAAAGAAGCGCATTCAGGACTGTTTCAACAAGTGGAAACACCGTTGGGATAAGTGTGTGCGTTGGGGAGGAAAGTACTTTGAAGGAGTCACAGACCTGTAACTTCTAAATAAAGTACATTTTGTTTTATGACGTCAGTCTGCATATTTTTTGAACAGCCCTCGTATATTTGTGCAAATGAACAGTTGTTAAAATTATTATGGATGTATAAATGATGAAACAAAAGATCTTTAATCAGACCATTTTATGTATTACAAGCCTTAGAATGACTAACAAAGAATTTCCACAGACTAACACTGCTAACAAGGATATTTACTAATGCATGCTTTTAGTAGTGTATTGGTCTACTGGTTTGGACGTACTTGGCTGCTCAGTCCACTAGTTGGTGTAAAAGTTCTGCAGCTAACTAACAGTCACTAATCAAGTTTATAAGCTTACTGGTGGATGTACTGGTTGGTTAATCTACTGATACATCTAAAGGTTTTGCTGCAAACAGACAGTCACTAATCAAGTTTATAAGCTTACTGGTGGATGTACTGGTTGGTTAATCAACTGATACATGTAAAGGTTTTGCTGCTAACAAACAGTCACTAATCAAGTTTATAAGCTTACTGGTGGATGTACTGGTTGGTTAATCTACTGATAGATGTAAAGGTTTTGCTGCTAACAGACAGTCACTAATCAAGTTTATAAGCTTACTGGTGGATGTACTGGTTGGTTAATCAACTGATACATGTAAAGGTTTTGCTGCTAACAAACAGTCACTAATCAAGTTTATAAGCTTACTGGTGGATGTACTGGTTGGTTAATCAACTGATACATGTAAAGGTTTTGCTGCTAACAAACAGTCACTAATCAAGTTTATAAGCTTACTGGTGGATGTACTGGTTGGTTAATCAACTGATACATGTAAAGGTTTTGCTGCTAACAGACAGTCACTAATCAAGTTTATAAGCTTACTGGTGGATGTACTGGTTGGTTAATCAACTGATACATGTAAAGGTTTTGCTGCTAACAAACAGTCACTAATCAAGTTTATAAGCTTACTGGTGGATGTACTGGTTGGTTAATCAACTGATACATGTAAAGGTTTTGCTGCTAACAAACAGTCACTAATCAAGTTTATAAGCTTACTGGTTGGTTAATCTTCTGATAGATGTAAAGGTTTTGCTGCTAACAAACACTATAAGCTACAAGCTTCCTATTTTCAAAAATTATTTCACCATCATAAGAGAAAATTGTGATTAATTGCAAGAGGTTGTGTTCAAACAACTGAGCTGTACAAAGCTATTTCTTTTGTCAAACATTTAACTATCAGTGCTCACATCAAGTCCAATGAATGAAAGTGACAGCATGCACACACATACAAACAGAAAAACTGGTGTTTTTGAAAAGCTGTAATTTAATTCTAACCTGAACTAGTTGGTGGAGAAAGGATAACCTGCTTCTTTAGCACGGTGGTGCTGTCTTCGTCGATGATTGTGACATAGTTAGGTTTTGAGAATTAATCACTGGTGGCTGGTTTTGTAATGACAACTGAGGTAGAGCTGCACAAGTTTATAAGAATAATTTGTTTAATAAATAAAAGCAGTTTTATGCATCTAACACAAGTTCAACATTTCTAAGAACATAATTATGGATATGTAAGTTAAGAACAACATACATACAATACAAAGTTTATGCTGAAAACAAGTGTGTGTGCATAACATAATATTAAAGGCCACTATAACAACTTTGTTTTTTAACTTGACCTGTTAACTATTGTAATCAGCAAAATAAGGAATCAAAAGCAACAGATTAATAGAAATTTAAAAATTGTTTGGATATACATAAAGTAAAACTTTCTGATCAGTAATAAAAAAACAATATACAGTAATATATTAAAAGCAAGTATTTTTAAGGTTTCTCTTAAAACATTCTCAAAATAACAAGAGAAAGAAGCAAGCCTCACAATCTAAAAAAAATAAACTAAATCGTATTACAGTAATTTTTAAAGCCAGAACTAGATACCATTTAGAAGGTTCACACTAACTTCGACACATCTGGTTACATACCTTCCATTATGAGAAAAAAACATCACAAGATATCAGTGAAGCCCTTCCATTCTAGAAAAGGATAATTTGTTTTGTCTTACGAAAATTTCTATATTTATGTAGTTAAGCACTGTTTTTAGTTTATGGAAAGAGTAGCCAATGGTCAAAGGTCACATGAAATTACACAATTAATGGTTTAATCATTATAACTGTTCAATCTGTCATGCTTTCCACAGTTTTTAAACAAACAATAAACTCATTTAATTCAAAGTAAAAACAACAATACTTACTCTTGACTGGCCAGCTACTGTGAGGATATCTTTGCATATTCAATTTTAATTCAGGCAAGTTCTGTTCCTCATTTTATACAAAAATGGTTGAAAAAAATAATAAAGGAGGTGTTGTTCCTCTAAAACCAAATTCATTCCTCAGACATTTTTAACAGCAGTTTACCAAGCAAACAAGAAAGTCTTACTTACTATACTTTGTCAGTAAATGGTGCCATAAGAACTATGAAACTGTATACCTTCTTGTTTGAAAGTACTGTATGAGGAGTTGAGGCTGAGATCAAGTGAGGAGGACTGGCCACCTATGTCCTCATACTCCTGGTTAAACTCCAAGTCCACTGCTTCATCTGTTTGGAGAATGTCGTGCAGCTCTGGATGCAAGGAACGTAGATGCGGTGGTACCCCTTGATGATACATGTGTTGCTTCTCTTCAGAAAGCTGTCGCTGGTATGCTTGTTGAGAGATGCCTCGACCAGCAACTTGGTCCTGTTTATACATTTGTTGTGATGAAGACTTGTGTTCAGGATGGTGCTGTTGATACACCTGTTGGGCAATGGTCCTGTCTTCAGGCTGTCCTAGTTGGAGAGACTGGTACACCTGTTGGGAACTACCTCTATTGTCTTGTAACAATGGCTGCTGGGAGTTACAGCCATCATCAAACTGATGATATCCTTCCTGAATGTTATTTCTCACATTAAGCTGACTATGTTGAGAAGTAGTGGGAGGACCTTGAGATGGTTGTTTGCTACGTTGTGTTTGCTACAGTACAGAAAAATACTGTTTTAATACAAGTTCAATGAAAAAAAATGTTCATTTTTATCAACTGTCTAAAGTAAATTATTCCTCCTGGACTTTTATTCAAGCAAAAAGAGTTTAGATTTTTTCCCTTTTATGGCAAACCTGTACCACAGATCTAATTTCGATATTCAAAAGCATTGTAATAAAGAGTTGAACCAATGAACATTGTAAATAAATGCTGAGTGTAACATTAAATATTTATATTTATAGCACTTTTTAAAAATATATTTCAACTGTTTTCTGCTCACTTCTTTCAAACCTTTTTATACAAATACAATACATTAAAATATTTATCTTCTTCAGGCAAACCAAACAGCCAAACACATCTTAAAAAAATACATATATACGTGATCGAAATATGTTCATACCATAACCAGTTGCACGCACAGTTATGAGAGCTTGGTCATCACATGTTACACATAAAAGACAACAACTTGAATATGTCGAACATCCAAGCTATATAGTGCACCTGCTGTTTTATAAGGTAAGCTTTGGAAAGGATAAAAGTAGCACTTTTGTCTCTTCCATTTTGCAATTATTCTTAAGAAAAACTTGGTTTCAAATGAGAATAAAGACACATAATACTGTTTACAACATTCAACATTTTCAACTTTCTTTATACTTATTAGAATCCATATTAAAAGCAGATAAAACACACATTACTTAGTTGTTTGTACAGAGGTAACTGATTTAACTGTTTTCTTTGTGCTGTATTCTATTTATAATACTTTACTAACATGTTAGAAACTAGTTTGTACTGACTTTGTAAGCATTTGATGCTTTTGACCTGAAAGGCTCTCATGGAATATTTACAGCTCAAAAACCTCATGATCAAGGCACAATATTATTTAATTGAGAATTACTGGCTAACCACAGTAAGAACAAATTGGTCAGCCACAGTGCTATGCCATGCACAACTGAATAGTGGGACTGAATGTCACTTTATAACATGCCAAGAACTATGTGTTGAGCATGTTCAGTGTTACATCTGAGGCTCGACCTTGGATCTTCTAAAACGTACCCAACAAACTCACTCGGCCACATCTTAGAGGGTAAATTAAATACAGAACCTAGTAGTGTTATGTTAAAGTAAACATTTCACTTAACACGTGGTGATTGTTGTAAACATAGATGGGTTACATACAACAGAAAAACAAACAGTTTTGTGATTAACAATGAATCAATATACAATACACCCAAAACCACTTCTTACCACCCCTCCCATAATCTAATTTTCTTTATTTTAAGTACATGTTATACATAACAGATTATCAAAATATATACAAACATAATATCCAATAATGTCATACACGAGATGAAAGAGTTGTATGTCGAGAAAAAACTAAAAATGCTTTAAAATTTAAGTGATTGCACTGAAAAACGTTTCCAAATGATTACCACATAAGATTAAGTCATTCTTAATAATGACATGCCTTAATATAGCCGAATATAAAACACGTTTCTCAACAAACTTTACAATATTCAAATATATGTGCAACCATACTCCTATCAACCGTTTACAAATCTTTTGCGCTCCTAAAATATTTTCTTACCTAGTAATAAATAAATGCCAAGATATATCCCTTTTAAACTGTTAGCTACTTAATTACAGAATTACGTAATTTATACTAAGCACCAACTCAATATTTATGTGGCCTTAACTGTCGCTATATAATAATAATAACTGCAAACTGGTATTATAATAGGAAACTTCACACACAATCAGCTGAACCAGATTACCTCATTTTGGTCCTTCTTCGGCTTCCGTCTGAACTCTGTGATTAAGTCAATAATATCATTAATTCATATCTATACACCACATTTTATTTATCATACATCAACTACCTGTAAACAAGATATGTAAATAATCTTCTCTTAAAATACATTATTAATTTTGAAATGAAGTTTTCTAAAACTATCACACCTAAAGTAGAATCAGTAACTATTCACAATATTTAAATAATCATATTATAAAAAATTAAATATGACTTTTAACATCAACTATTCAACTTAAAAAGACGTATTTGGTGGGTCGATTCCCAAACAATGCTTTCTTTCTGCTCATTCCGTAAAGTGGTTAAGTATTGGTTCCTGTCTAAACACAAACTGAGTGAAGCCTACTTACTGCTGTAAAGTAGTTAAGAGTTAAGTTCCTATCTGAACACACACTCAGTAAAACCTACTTTACTACTGTAAAGTGGTTAACGTAGGTTCCCGTCTTAACATAAACTCAGTAAAGCTTACGTACTACTGTAAATTTGTGCAAGTTCTTGTCCGATCGTGAACTATTTTGTGCAAGAGGATCACAGCCCAGCCAACCAGTACAATACACATCTTCCTGCCTGAACATCAATGAGTGTTATTTTGCCAATAAATTTTTTCATAAGTAAAAAGATCAAGTCTTTATTTTACTATTTCTTTAACATGAATGTCAGAAACTGTGGCACTTCTCTACAGCCCACATAATCTATTGAACCCAGTCTCATCAACTGGTGTAGTGAATAACTACATTTTATATTAACCTGTATTAATAAAGATTCAAAAAACTTTCTATAAAGACATAAGAATGTTAAGGACCTTTCTAAATATATGGATTAATATTAGAACTGATCATGCAACAGATATAAAACGCACTACGTTTTTAATGGAAGTGTAATAAAACAACTACAGTTTTATGGTGACAATTAAATGGAATAATTTAAAGCTGTCATTATTATTTAGTGTAAAAGACACAGATTTCAAAAGTGGAATGGAGACCACTGTCCCTCCCCTGAAAGGTGGTGGCAAAGCCCTAATGTAAGTGAATCTTAAGCTGTTTTGGACAGTCTCTGGCACATCATTATTGTAAAAAAATAAAACTTGCTTCAAAATGAGTTTATTTGTCTTCATTTTATATTTCCTCCACAAATGCTATAGAAAATGATGACAGTGATACGTCTGCAAAAGCAAGTTTGTGTTCATGACAAAATTAACAACTGTACAAATCCAGCAGTTACTCTACAAAAAGTAACCAAGTCTAGATGCATATTTCATCAGCAGAGATCCAACGAGCTTTGAAAATTCTCTACTTTGGCTCTCTGTATCATCAGTAATACAATGGTGCTTGATTAGAGTTGTCTTCACAATAAAATGACTCATTCATTTCAACATTCTCTAAATTAATACAGTTGAAACAAGTAATAAACTCCTCCAACCCCTTACAGATGTCAAACCAATCTCCAAAGGATTTGTTTGAGCTTCATAGCCTACATGTAGATGTTACATACACATGTGGACACTCATTATAAGAGCTCATTTTATGCTATAAACTAGCATTGTTTATTTTGAAATTGGTACAAAGTTGTAATCACACAATATATGTAACTGCATGTGATATTTATGGCTGCTACACTGACTGTGAACATCATAGTTGGAGACAGTTTAAACTGTACTCAGGTCTTAGTATTATATTTGAAAATTCACAATTAAAAGGTTTACATACATTTTAAAAACACATTATACTTTGTATTTGTTCTCAACACTTATGATATTATTCACTGAACACAATTTTTTCCAAAGGGTTGCACATGTCTCCCAAAGAAACTGTAATATGCCAAAAAGGCACCATTAATTCGTGTGAGATAAGTGGCAAAGGACAAGAAAAGAAAACCAGACATTAAGAATTAACTATATGCGACCTGAAAATATAGTAAAAAACAATCTTCAAAGTTCTTCTACGAAAAATTAAAAGTATTTTTTCTATTTCCTAATTTTAATTATTTGATTGCACTGTTCATAATGGTAGAGATATGCAAGAGGAAATGAAAAAAAATACATAAGCATTTACCATAAATAACCTTTTGTTATTCATTTAGGAAATTCTGAAGATAATGCAAATGAAATACAGAAACTATAAGATAAAGAAAAGTATTTTATACTTCAAATGAAAACCACCTTGCAACTGAACTACTCTTAGTTTGAGTGCAAATAATTAACAAAAATAATACAAGAAAGACATAACTAGAAGCCCATTATTTGCGTACAAAATACTTGTGAATTTAATAAAACTTTAGAACGTTCCCTAAGGAATACTTAAGAGTTACTGAATGTTTTTACAGTTACATCCTTCCCCAGCCGAGATCATAGAAAATATATACAAAATGTATCACCCCATGCTGAAAAGGTTATCACTTTAAGATATATAACGCAATATAAAAATGTCCAGATAAACTTATTCATTCTTGGAATTCATTTCATTTAAAACTGGAAAAAACAATTTTGGACACATTAAACTCCTGCAATTTGGTTTTCATTTTTTATAAATCTGTATAGTTAGATTAAAAAAAAACTTTTAAAGATGAGATGTCCACAGTCTTTTCAAACCAACATGCTAAGGATAATAAAAGACTTGTCAGTGTCTTGTTCTTCATCGATGTAAAATAAAATGCATATATATATAAAAAGACTAAAAACTTCATTCTAACATTTCACACAAAATGTAAATAATGTATTTTTCTGGAACTTCTTGTCACTTAAAAGTTTTTGATGTTCAACCAAACTACAGAATTATTCAAAATTATTAGATAGTCCCTCAGCATTAACACAGGTGCTCATAATGAACCCATTACTTCCTGTGGCTACTGTCAAAAGAACATTAAACATGCTATGTAGTTTTGAGTTCAGTAAAACTACATTCCCAGTTAAATAATTTTTGTGAGCTTTAAGTTTTTTTCTTTCTTTTTAAGATACAGCCACAGTAAATGAATCATTTTGACTCGTTTGAGTTTTAATACGTTAAGATAGATGTTTGTAGTTTGCGAGCAGAATCATGTGATACTGGTATTTTCTTGAGTTTGGGTAATTACTAGAATGATATAAAAGTGACAGTCAGATTACAACAGTTAGTTGTTGGACTGATTACTGAATTGGGAAGGAAGTTTGTCTGTTATTTCAGTATTGTGAATTTTGAGTTTAGGTTCCAATGAAGTACTAAAGATTAGAGCTTAGTGAGTTAGCCAATTATCTATGAGTGCTGAGTAGTGTCACATAAAGTAATTAATTAAGAAAAACTGTTGTTTGCCACTGTCACTGAACTTGTTCACCACGTCTTTGTTAGGGCAAAGCTTCATTACTTATTTTACACTGCTGACTTCAAAAAAGGCAACTGGCTAGTAGCACCAAAAGACCTCAAACAATAAAAGAAACCATTAAACACTCATGTCAGAAGTGGGATTACTTTGATTTAAAAAAAAACAAAACAATACCAAACTTCAAGATAAAACAAAAAATTACTCAAAATGATGAGAGAATGAAAGATTCTAAAGAAAAAATCTGAATAACAAAATAGAAAGATTCCTGAAGACCAAGAACAGAACACAAGTTGACTCAACAAGCATGCACAGATAGGGGTCAAAAGGAAAGTGTCGCATCTTTAACAAAATGCAGTTCAAAAAGCAATTAAACAACGTTATTATTAAGGTATATCAATACACTTAGTATCAGAACTTTAGTTCATGATCAAAATTTTAAAGTAAGATTTAACTTCTTAATTTAAAAATGAAATATTTAACTTTTTTTCACTTCCATATTAGATGTCTACCTGCTCTAATTCTCCTTTTATATCTTCTTCCTACTTGTGTGTTTTAGAATGTCCACTAATTATAAACATCAACTGTATATATGGTGAAATGCCACAAGTTCCTATCTTCATTTCTTATATGCACACACACATAGAAGCTACTCTTAACTCCTGTTTTTGAAATTACTTACTCACACTTACTTGTCTATGATACATACTTTTACACACACAAAAAACTATCATGTGAATTATATAACTGTCTTTCACGTGAGTTACTTTTTACAAAAGATGCAATCTTTCATCTGGTGGAGCGTGAAGTTAATGTAATGAAATAATTTGAGCCTATACCTAAGTTACTCAGAAAGCCAAATAAATTACAATAGTTTTGGAACACACTTCTTTACTGTTTGTGTTTAAAAATGCATAACTGATAGCTCAGCGAATTATCTTTCTGACAACTAATATAAAAAAAAATGCAGTATTAATAAAATACACTAAGAGTAGAATTCTTAAGTCCAACTACACTTACAAAAGGTGGTAGGTGATAAATCTATGGTTTTTATGTATAGTATTTATCAATATGTTATTGGCGTAGATAACAAAACTTAAAAAAAAAAAAAAAAAAAAATTTCTCCATTGGTCATGGACCCAAGCTTCTCATGTCATGAAATTTGGTATTTCATTTAACTTGTGTTATGCTCTATACTACTACTGCTACACGTTACTTCACTAGAGATGGTATTAAAGTAACAAAATATAAAAGTTGAATGGAAATATTCTTTCAGTATTTATTTAAGAGGTTCTAGAGGTTATGTAAATTGAAGTACAAAAACTTAAGTAGTTCTAGAGGTTATGTAAATTTAAGTACAAAACCTGTAAGATAGCAAGAAGTATTTTTATTCTTAACGTGATCACGTTACATTCAGATTACTCAAAGAGACTGAGTAAGAGTGACTATGTAAGTTCCCAAACAAATCTTTGTTAAAAATACAATGTGTACAGTGGCTTTTATTGTTCACTAAACGCTCGCAAAGTCTCCTTACGATACAGGTAGTATATCTGGAATTAAAGTGAACTGTCCAATACAGGGTCAGTTCAACTGACCAGCCCCATACATAAAGGACTGAAACAGTAACTACAAGAGTGGAATCCTGAGTACCTGTATATCAAAACTTTAGGAAATTTAAAGTGACTAGTACAACAATATATGTGGAAGAAATAAGGTCAAAAACAAAATCTGTGCATTAAATAGAAAGCATGAAAATAATTTGGCTCATAATGTAAAAATAACTATTAAGAATTTCTTTAAATACATTAAGACAGGGGTAGGATGATAAAGGAAGGATTTTATCTGAAAGTCATGACTGGGTTTTTAAATTCTACTTTCTCTAAAGTGTTTATTAATGTAGTACTCATCTTGAATAGTTGATAGATGAAAAGATGATGATCACGTTAATTCTGAGCTTGTCAAAAATAATTGGAAAGATGAAAGAACATTAAGTTTCCTGAAGCAGATGATGTCTCCCAAAGTGTTTTGAAAGATGTTAAGGATTGCATACACAAGTCCTTGAAATGTGTACAGAAGGCAGAGGATTGGAAGTTGGATAGTTTTACTAAAAATTGTGCCAGTAATTATAGATCTATTTGTCTCACATCACTTGTGGGAAATATTCTGGAAATTCTCATAAAAGATACTTTGCAAAGTAAATTCAGATATCAAATTTCAAGGCCTTCTAACAATGGTTTTAAGTACTTACACATTTTAAAATTTTGATCTGTAAGTAAAAGATAACGTTTCCAGTGACTTATGTAGTAATTTTATCACTTCATTTTTCACCGATGATTTAATCCAATACACACGGAATAATTTTTAGACATATAATAGTATTATGCAAATTATTGTTACTTGTATTCTCATGAACAGCTACTTGTTTTCAATCATATCCACATGTGAACCCGAACTACATAAAGAACAGAAGCTTGAACAATGCCAGTTTTTGTATGCCATTTAACAGTTGATTATTCAGGTTTGGTAATAAGGTACATGAAGGCTTGAAAGAGAGAGTACAAACTGTATCCCAAAAATATGTAGCGGCTTAGATTTCAACCAGTCTGAGTAGAAGGTGATTTCCATGTTGATATTAAAAATAATTCTGTTCATTTTAAACTTTCATATTCCATTTCCATAACCATTGAAACTTTCTACATGAACATCAAGTTCTTACTGGACTCGATCGGACCAACACCGTATCCATCACCAAAAAATAAGAAATCAAATTATTCTTTTTATTATTCAAAAAGTTGAAAATATTTTACATAGAAGAACTCGTTATGTAAAATATTTTCAAAACCGCTTTTTATATAAATTCTCAACAAGTGGGTTTCTCGACATCACTGATTATTCTTTTTATTATTTCTAAAATAATTTCAGACTGTAACAGAAAATTTATGTTTATCGTACAAAGCTTAAGACTCAACCATTTTTATTTGATTATGTTCCTCTTTGATGAGTGTCTAAAACACTATGATACAAAACTGTAAATTACATGGATAATGCATAGCTCAAATTACTGTTGAATGGTGTTATGCTAGAGTTACTTGTCAGTATACCTCATAGAAAAACTATCGTCTTTCATTATTTAACCTAAGAAATCTAATTTCTACATTTATTACTTTTATAACAACTAGAAAAAATATATAAAAAACAAGACTGTATTTGCCTTTGTTTTTATTTTGGACTGTCAGTCCTCCAAGAAGTCTCAATCCCTCTTCATGTCCCTAGTAACTAAAATATTTATTTGAAATGTGCAAAAAGCAAGCAATGTTCTATAACCATTATAATTTAACTAGCTCCATAACTAATGCACATGAACCTTAAAATAACTTTCTTAGCTGTTCGGTAATGGGTAAGTTAGATTAAACAAATGTCATGCTACACAGATAAAGGGAGATTGAGAATTTATTTTTAACATTATCTTTCAAAGAAAAATAAACTATGTTTTGATACCAAGTCTATTCATTTACAATGATAATAAAGTACTTTAAATTTTGAATTGCAAAAAGTCATGACATGCACATATTATCTAACTATATCTTGAGTTAACAAGTGTAATATTTAATTGTTTTCATCTTTTTCATGCAGATTAACCCATTTTCACATCAACAACTTGTTTTCAAGCAAGAGCTATGTACATCAGCTAGCTCACATAGTTCCAGCTCCTCTATATATTGCTGGGAACTTTGTTAGCTGACCCAAAATATTAGAAAACAGGCCAGTGTACTGTAATTTTGGAAAGATATGGACAAGCCAGTTTAAATTACTGCATACATAACTGTCTGGTGTGTCAATGAAAATAACTATAACACAAATATTGTGATGCATCTTACACACACCATGACCTTACCACTTAAGAAAGCAAGTCTATCCACATGGTATATTCTTCCTTCTACAACACTTCAACTGAAGTTTGTAAAACCAAATGATTTGGTTTCTATTTATGCACTTTGTGCACTAAACCCTTCCATCTGCCCAGCAATCAGATTTAAATCAGTCTTTGTATAAGAGTTAACAGCAGTCTGTGATCCCTTTGCCCAAAAACTAAAGATATCAAACAACTTTCAAAATCTGTTACTTGGGAAAATGGAAGCACATTTGTTGATAATACCAGAAATATGATGCATATATAGAAACTATATGTTTCCTTTCATTTCTTCAGTAAAATGTTTACTGTTTACTTCTTTTCCAATTTTTCCACAGTAAGAAATGGATATTTTATTCACACCAATAAAAGACAAAGGAGATTCATTTCATGTATATTTTGTAGGTCTAGTGTTGATGACCAATCCTCCAGACTGACACGATGTTATTTATTTTAACTGTAATAGAATTTTTACAGGTATAAACTATGGTGAAAAACACTGGTGTGTTATATTTCAAAGCAAATACTATTTTTGTATGTATAATTTTGATGAAACGTGTAACCAGAGTAGATTATACTTAACTGCACTGTTATCTTTCACGTATAAAGTTCTCAATAAAACATGTTATCAGGCTACACTGTATTTAACTGCAATGATATTTTGAACATGTACAAGTTATTTAATCAAACAGGTTATACCTAACAGACTTGAGGGTGTTATATGAGGTATCAAATGGAAAGTTAATTTTTATTCTGCACATAACAAAGTGGACTATTCATTCTCAAATATTTAAATATAATAACTGATATAAATACACAAGAAAACTTTGTTAACCCTCTTTTCAAAAATGAAGTCAGTCATGTATTGGAAGTTGAAATAACCAAATAAATTGTAATCGTTAAACCTGTTACTCTTTGTCATATTTCAGTCTAAGTTGTTTATGAAAGTGAATTCTAACAAGTATCTTTAAAATGTTATTACCAATGTATACTCCAATTTTGAAAATAGTTTGAGTAAAAATAATGTCTTTTGGCAATTCACTGATTTTTGAGCTGTGTCATTTCATTTTATGAAGAAGTTCATACAGCTATGGAAGAAAAACAAATGTTCAAATTAAACACTACTTACCAAAAAAAAAAAAACAATATTCATATTTGCCATGTTTTGAGTGCAGTGTTAACTGAGGCAGACAGCCAAATATTTCAATGAGACAAAAATAATCACAAAATCAATGTCACTGTTATTTTTTTATTTGTCATATTTTAAGGTAATATACAACACAAGAATACAGTTGCTGAACATTAACAAGAACAATCATGAACAGTGAAAATGACAAACAGAACGATGCAGATGACTGACAATCTACTCCTATTTACAGCTATCAATGGAAAGAAATTAGTGTTAAGTGACATCACGGAACACTTATTGCTAATGAAGAATGACCTAACAACAAAACAGGTAACACTAGTTGTGCCTTTTATTTTCCACCACACGCAATCAGAAGCACGTGTGACACGTTTGTCTGTAAACAGCATTAAGATGACTGAATACATCCAGTCATTTTCATTCAACATGATAGATACAAAAAGGACATTGTAAAACCTGTTTCAGCAGGATAACAAGTGTATACAAATATTCTGCAAGATCCAGCACTATGGAACACTGACACTAACTCAATATTATTTTTTTACTTTTAAAGAAATATTTTGAGACAGCCCATGAGTGCAATTGTGCCAAGGTCAGCCAGCAACAACTTTATGGGATAAATATTTAGTTTCTTCAGAGTGGAATGCAACACTAGGATATGGAAAGCTATTTAACTTTAATTACACAAAGGAGAATCTGCTGAAAATTATACTTTTTTTTTTATTATTGATCCAATTGTGAAAACTGCTTCACAGAAATATCATGATTAGACTTAACGCACATTTTCATCGACACATGTTTAAATCACACAATGTTCATGTAATATTTATCGGGGTGGGAACAAAATTCACTTTTGTTGTATAAACTTAAAATTACATTTAACTGAAATGGTTAAAAAAAATGCACAAGCAGATAAAATACTAGCCCTAAGCATGCATAAAAATGAGGGATCACTCAAGTTTTATAAGAAAACTGCATTTGTTTATACTGTTTAAAGACAATAAATTTGACAAAGTGAATTTAAAAATCATATTCAAACATGCTAAAAAGTTAAGATTATCAGTAATTATCAGCATGACTAGAAAAGGCTTAAACTTTTTATTCAGACAACTGTTCTGAAGGATAACCGTAACAGGTAAGCAGTTATAGATGTGTAAGCTATGTACAACAGGATTACCTTTCTCTGCTTTATAAAAATTATTATCAGAGGAGTGAAAACAATATTGAAATAATATCTACTAAACATCAACTGAAAAGAAGAGAAGTAAACAGATGAGCTCCATTTGTTTTTCCTTTTGAAATAAACCCCCTCATGCAAACTTGTACACTTAAGTTATTTATAAAATGATTTAATTACCAGAAGCAGTCAGCAAACTCTCTTAATGCATGTACTTCATACACCTAACCTTCAGTGCTACCATGGATACCACAAGATAATTCTTCCTTGAAAAACACTGTATAACATGAGCACACATTACTATTATCACAACACGCATACCACTAACAGAAGTACCATTTTTAGAAACTATATTAAAATAAAATATTAACCTCAAGAGAATTAAGTTAAATGCAAAACATTTTTTAAAAACTTAACCAACCTGAACTAATGCTAAGACTATTTTAAATGCACCACTTCAACATTCCAGTCACAATGATTCTTTCTACAGTAAAAAAAAAACACCACAAAGCAGTAATCTATCCTATATTTCTTTATAAAAGATTAGTGCTTATAGCCACATACAAAATAAAATTTACAGCAAGTGCACTTGTTTTATGGGTCAAAGAAAACTTTTAGTAAGGGAAGTTATAAACTGAAACAAAGAATGAAAATAATATCTACCCCCCACACACACACCTATAATGTACACTTACATTGTATAATTTACATTTTAAAAAACACATAACCATGTATTTTAAAGGCTTTATCACATCAGTATTGCTGGGTATAGTTGGACTGTCAATACCAAACTGTTCTCCTTTCTCAAAGACCACCACATTATCAAGTATAGTTGTAATTCATAATAGGGACTGTTATGACACAAAATGGCAGCCATAAAATATGTTTAAAAATGTCTGAATGTTAACAGCTTTTACAGACTACTGGTTGAAAAGAAATAAAACTTGTACTTATAAAGCTGTTTAAATTGCTATATATATGTTTATGAAATAAATCACAATTTTAATATTTAAACATATTTTCATCTGAATATGAAAGTGACTTTTTCAGGTATTCATACAGTAAAAATAACTAACATCTCTCTAATCCTTTTAAGAACTCCTATATCCTATCCCTTATTATACATTAGATATGGATAATGCAATACATTAGGCATAGAATTAGATCTGAAGGTACATTGGTAGACCTCCTGATGTGTAAAATCAAACTGGGTTATGCATGTCTCGCTTGTTTTTACTGGTGTACAAAAACAAAAAGGAACAAGTGTCATACATTTTTCTTTTTTTCATTTTACGAAGTTGGGATCAACGTGTGTGCGTGTAACCAAGCTAACTACAGTAACTACAGTTTTAATGCAATAATTTGTACTGAAACAAGAAAATCAAAACTACAAAATCCAAGTTATTTAACAGTTAAACATTATATCCTTATTTCTTCACAAATCACTAATTATGTTAATCTGAACCAAAGAAGGAATAAAAATTTTAGAAATCTATATAACTCAATTCTTGTGATTTTAGCTTCGTGTTAAATTGTATCATTAATTCATAAAGACATTTTCTATAAACTAAAAAGTACTTGTCATTTTCAAATAGTTACAAGTCCTTACTGTTATTGCAACTCTCAAATCAACAGGAAGAAAAGTTATGCCGAGAGTGGCCATCATGTGAAAGAATAAACTTAAACTTAATAAATATCTGTTCCTTATCTATGAAATACCGAATAAATTTTATACACGAAAAATAAAGACAACAAGGAATTATCTATTAATTCCTTTAGAAATACCAACTACAGCAAAGAAATTTTACAGCCTATAAAAACATCTAACTGAAAGCAACAATTATTTTAACCACCAAACACAAAATTTGGTGAAAAGTAAAAAAAAATCTACACAAGTACACACACACACAGCTACTGCCCTAAGATAACTTTCTGTAACACAGCCTCTACTGACCATATAATTTTTACTTACAAATTATTTTTTTTTCTGTTATGATAATATCAAACACATGAGAGAAAATATCTAGGATCCAGAATATCATCACACTGACTATGATATGAATTTAGAAACATTTTAAGAGTTCAAGCTTGTAATCAACAAATGTCAGCTGAAGTCTACAAGTATCAAGGATGTCAAATTCCCTTTTCTTTTTAATATCACAATATATAAGAGAACAGTCCTTCTACATAATTCTGATTGTCAGTTTTCTTAAGTCATAAATATCTGACAGAACAAGGAGATGTTTTAATGAGTAAATATCACAGAGAAACCTGATGAATGTGAAAGTAGAAGGATAAGTGGAAACAAAACATTAAAAGAAGGTACAAGATAATTTTGTTTAAGACATGAAATGATGTGTTTTGTACCTTTCAGTAACACAGACGAGGTTCTTTGTCACAGATTCAAGTTGCCAGAAAAAAAAAACTGTAAACATTTACAAGTATCCAATTACTAAATGAGGGTTTGCTTAGCTTTATTAAATATCTTGTCTGAAAAACTGTCATTTACAAATACATAAACACTGATATAACTTCCTCCTACCTAATCTTCTTACTAGAAAAATTTTAAATTACAAACATTCTAAAAATATTAAAACTGACTGACCTCAGAACACTGCACTCTTTGACTTCTGACATTATCAGTTTTGCAAATATGAAAGCCAAGGAAAATTGGCTTAAGAAATACAGTAACTTATTTACACACAGTGATGAAGAAATGTTTTAACACTGACACAAGGAGCATATGGAATAACTTATTTGAAATGTTTTGCATTTTAACTTTATACAAGACGGTGCTGGAAATGGATTTAGTTACATGTAAAATTTGTTTATAAATGTAAAAAATAGCAGCACCAATCTTAAAGAAAAAACAGGTATATCAGTGAGATATTTTTCTATGAAGATAAACATGATGAATTAAATTCTAATGATGGAAATCTATAGTCCAAAAACATTGTTTCTTTTACCAAGTAGTGTGACAAATACCCAGGTGTTTAAAAACATTGTTTGTTTGTTTTACCAAGTAGTGTGACAGAAATACCCAGGTGTTTAAAAAAACCATATTTCATGTTTAAGACAATTATACAGTATCTTGTTCAATTTTCATTAAAAAATTAAAAGATTGTGAAAATGCCATTATTACGGTTTGTATGACCTTGGGCACCATATGCAAGTTTGCACACTTCTCCAACTGTCGAGAGAGAGAGAGAAAAAGATAGATAGAAATGAATACAGTAGCATTTTAGCTGCTCTTGGTGTAGCTCCTATCTTGTTCCAGCTTACCCTCAGTCTTCGAGACTCCAGAATATGGGGCCGGGACAAGCATATTTTGTTGGCAGGGATGCAGACTGTTTGTATGATTTGCAGCTGCTAGATATAAAATGGTCTAACCTGACTCAGAGTCACTGGTGTCAGATGAGCTACTGGTACTGGTACTGCTACTGCTATCACTGTCACTTGAACTACTACTGCTAGCACTTAATCTGCTTGGACCACCAACATCACCATGGGAGTTTTCGATCTCTGTGGAGAGAAAGACGGTGAAAAAATACGTATAAAGTAAAAGAAAAGTAAGCCCTAAAACTCAGATTTTCTCTGAATTTTTCGAAACATGAGCAGCACAGAAATACAAAGTATAATATCTCGTGTATTAAAATTGTTACAAGTAAAAACAAACAATGCGAGTAAAAATTTCTCATTTATGTTTAAGGTAAGAAATGTAATAAATTTATTATCCCCTCCACATTTCTTTTTGTGACAGATGTCAAGAATTTAATTTGACAATCAAATGTTATTGCTCATTACTTTCAAAAGCTTAACAAACACATTTTCTGAAGAAGTAAATGGATAATTTCTGGAGAGTATTTTGGTCACCTAACAATTTTCTGTATAAAAACAAAATTATTCTGGAACTCCTTTTCATACTCCATAGATCAGGGGTTCCCAACCGGTGGGAAGCCTTGGCAGGGGGGGGGGGTCGCAAAGCCTTGGCAGGGGAGTCGCGTAGCCTTGTTAGAAGTAGCTTGGGATAACATTAATTTTATTTCA